>NC_091475.1:57967079-58267079 GCF_036971445.1 Narcine bancroftii
GCGATAGCTTAATCTTAATATTAATATGGCTATAAATACATATAACTTTATTTCTTGGAATTTGAACAGCCTTAATCATCCTATTAAACACAAAAGATATTTAAAATTTTTCAGGCCGATCTCATCTTTGCGCAGGAGAAGTACATTTGTAAAGAGGACGAATATAATTTTTTTTTAAATTCTGGAAGAGTTTACAATTCCATTCCCTTTCTCAAGCTAAAGTTATAGGTTTCTTGATTTTTATTGATTCCAAGGATCCATTTGTATATTTTAATACAATATCTAATGTAGCTGGAAGATTTTTAATAGTTACTGGTTCATTGGTAAATAAGAAGGTGCTGATGGTTAAAATATATGTTCCTAATAGTGACCCTCCTGAATTTTTTCCAAAATGTGTATAAATCTCTAACTAATTTGAATTAACACGTGCTGATTATGGGTAGCTATTTCAAGTATTGCTTAAATCCTTTGATTGACAGGTCCTCCACCATTCCAATGCTTCCAAATAAATCAGCTAGTTACATTACTCTTTCCTGCTGGTTTAGTCGATATATGGAGATTTTTACACCTGTTATCTCACTGAAACTCAATCACTCGATCAGACTTATTTGCCAAGATAAGTCTGTTATGGTCCCTTTCTAGTCTTGGATGATCTACATGTGTGCTTCAAGAAACTGTCCTGGATGCACTTCACAAATTTTATGCCAGTTAAGCCTCTGGCCCAAATGATGTCCCTGTCAATATTAGGAAAATTAAGGTGACAACCCTGTTGCCTTGACACATTTCCATAATCAGTGTACATATCGCTCCTCAGTCTCACAATTGCGATTAGGAAGTCTATAACACAATGGTTCTCAACTTTCCCTTCCCTCTCACATACCACCTTAAGCAATCCCTTACTAATCACAGAGCACTGATGGCATAGGGAGTATTTAGTGGTATGTGAGTGGAAAGAAAAAGGTTGAGAACCACTGCTTTAACATTTATTTATGTTTTATTTCTATTCATACTACCTCAGTTGATGTGCCCTCCTGTACATTCTCTCTGCGTAGAGCCATGAAGCCCTCCCTGATTAGTAATGCAATCCATCCACCTCTTTTACTTGCCACTCTGCCCTGTTTTAAACAATGAAAGGCAGGAATATTGAACTTACAGCCCTATCCCTCTTGTAACCAAGCCTGTTAAAGGTACAACTTCATAATTTGAAGTTCTGTTCTCGGCTCAAACTCCATTATTCTCTTTCACTTGAAATAAATGCGATTCAGCCATCAATCTCGATGTGGTCAATCACCTGCCCCTTTCCGTCCTACCACTTGGTGGAACATCTCCCATCTCCTCAACTCCTCCACTTGGTGCCCTGCTACTCCGGTTCCCACCCCCTCACCACTCTCGTTTAAACCCTCCCGAGTAGCACCCTGTGAAAGCCTGAGTACTTAATTAGGTTATTTCTCAGAAGGTCAAAATGCATGAAATGCACCATTTTAGATTCATGCCATTGCAGTTGACATTTCCAAGAGTATGAGATGGCATGAGACAGGCAATAGCTCTTGCTCGTAATTTCCTTTGGATTATGTACCACTGCATTTAGCTCTAACCTGCTAGCTATGGATCTTTACACGAGTCCAGAAGCAATAAAAGCAAATTAAATAACTTGAGTAAATTACAAAAAGTAGATTTGATACTGTTTGTGGCATTAATACCTCTTGACATTTAACCAAAGTCAAACCAAATCCAATGGGGAAAAAAAAAATTAAACGATTGATTTAACAACATTTTTAGGGTAGCATTGAGTTCCGTGTTCTTCAGGTCATGGTTGGAAGTCACCACTCAATCTGAAGGATAAAGAAAGAATTTAGAAGGGTACTTGACAACCATTTGAGATGAATGTGTAAATGAGACATTAACAGAGATCATTAAGAGGAAGCCAGAAGTCCACCTTTGAAATATGGACAGATGCAAATTACCTTCATTCAAAATAAATTATTTTAAATGTAATGGCCAGGATTTCACAGTCAGGACCAGATGTCTTACACTTAGCCATTTTCCAATTGGATGTATGATTAATAGATGTTAAAAGCAATGAAACTTCTTCAGAAATGATAGAAATGTGTTGAAAACAGGTGAAGCCACATTGGCTTCAGCCAATCAGGTCAAAGCAGTCAACCTCTGAAAAAGTATGCTGGAATTGTCGTAAAAACACAACACGCTGGAGAAGCTCAGCAGATCAGACAGGGTCCTTTATGTAGCAAAAGGCAAAGGCACAGAACCGACGTTTCGGGCTTGAGCCCTTCGTCAAAGTATATGGCAAGCATCTGAACAAAAGTATAGGAGGGGGGAAGGGAGGTGGCAAGGCAGGAGATGATAGCTGGAGAAAGGAGGGAGGGGGCAGCAGCAATGGGGGGGGGGGGGAAATGACTGGGTGGGTGAAAAAACTGGAAGGACAGAAAAGAGGGAGGGGGAAGAAAAGGAGAGCAGGTTTAATGGAAAGCAGTAAAGTCAATGTTCATGCCATGTTGCTGGAGGGTGCCCAGACAGAAAATAAGGTGTTGTTCCTCCAATCTCTGGGTGGTCAGGGTGGGACAATACATAAGGCCATGGACAGACGTGAACATGGAATTGAAGTTGTTGGCCACTGGGAGGTCGCTGTGGTTGTGAATGGAGTGCTCAGTGAGGTGATCTCCCTGTTTGTGACGGGTCTCTCTGATGTATAGAATGCCTCAAAGGGTGCACCGGATACAGTAAATAAGCCCTCCAGATGTACAAGTGAAGTGTTGATTCACGTGAAAGGCCTGTTTAGGGCCCCAGATCTTGGTGAGGGAGGAGGTGAGGGTGCAAGTGTTGCACCTCCGATGGGCACAGGGGAAGGTGCTGGGGGTATAATGGGTGGGTGGGGAGGGATGAGTGCATGAGGGAACTGCAGAGGGAAGTGGTCCCTGTGGAAGGCCAAGAGGGGAGGACAGGGAAAAATGTGTCTTGTGGTGGGATCCTGTAGCAAGTGCTGGGAATTCCAATGGATAATATGTTGGATGTGGAGACTGGACTGGTGGGGTGGTAGGTGAAGAGGATGGGGAATTATGATGTGTATTTAACTTGTGCTCTAATTTGCAGTGCAGGTCACATGGAATCACATGATCACATCGACATTCTGAATTCTTAATATTCCAATAAATCAAACTTTGCAATTGCAGCTGTAAGTAGAGTTAATTCGTTGATATAAACATATAATATTTGCACAACTTCGCATCAAGATTTTCAGAATGATGAATTAACAAAGCATTCAATTATATTTAAAGAAATAATGATATCAGATGATAAGAAATGATTAACATGAAATAAGATGATTAAAACAAATTCAAAGAAAAGTATCTTTCATGGTTCTCCGAAGAATGACAGACTAAACTCTCGGTTAGCTCGGATACTACAACATATGATGTCATCGTGAACTATAAGAGAAGGATAAGAGGAGGCTTAACAGGGGTCAACAAGATAATGAGAGGCATAGATAGGCTGGACAGCCAGTGCCTGTTTCCCAAGGCAGGAATGGAAAACACCAGAGGACATATCTACAAAGTGAAGGGAGAGAAGTTTAGGGGAAATATCCAGGGGAAGTTTTTTACGCAGAGAGTTGTGGGTGTCTGGAATGTCTTGCCATGGATAGTGGTGGAGGCTGAAACATTAGGGGCATTTAAGAGATTCTCAGACAAGCACATGGATGGAAGAAAAATAGAGGGTTACAAGATAGGGAGGGTTTAATACATTTTTGAAGGAACATATAGGTCAATACAACATTGGGGGCCGAATGGCCTGTAGTATGCTCTAGTGTTTTATGCACTAAGATCAAAAAAAGAAGGAATAGAATTAGGCCATTTGGCCCATCGAGTCTGCTCCACCATTTGAATCATGATTGATGTATATTACCTCCATACCTCAATTTCTGCCTTCTCCACATAACTTTTGACACCTTTAATAGTCCAGAACCAATAAACCTCTGCTTAAATTTACACAATGATTTGGCCTCCATCCACATCTGTGACACATCTTGCACAGAAATACCACCATAGAGCGGAAGAAATTTCATATATTTTTTGTAAAAGGGGTATACTTTTATTCTGAGGCTGCGACCTCTGCCCCTGGACTCCCCCGTTACTGGAACTATCTTCTCCATATTTACTCTATCCTGGTCTTTTGATATTCATTGGGTTTCAATGAGAATCCCCCCTCATCCTTCTAAACCCCAGCAAGGGGTTTAGAGCCATCACATACTCCTCCTACATTAACACGCTCATCCCTGGAGTTATTCTCCAAAACTTTCTGGACCCTCTCCAACACCAGGACCTTCTTGCTTAGATATGGGGCCAAAGCACACTTCTGATGCACAATGCCAAATCCAGCTCCTACCGAGGCATCAGGTTTGTAGAAGACATGACACTAGTTGGCCTCATCAGCAACAATGATGAGTTTCAATAAAACGAAGAGGTGAAAAATCTTGTGAGATGGTATTGTGTGCAGAGGAAATGTGGCCTCCCCTCCCTGTCTGGAATGTATGCAGAAATCACATCACTTGTCAATAGGCTCCAGCTGCTAATTACATCACCTGTCAGTTAAGGTTAGGCTCCGGCCACTAATTAGGGCACACCTTGCTGTTGGCTAATTCAAATTCTTCAGTGTCACAGCTAGAGCAGTGGTTCTCAATCTTTTTCTTTCCACTCATATCCCACTTCAAGTAATCCCTATGCCATTGGTGCTCAGTGATTCATAAGAGGTTGCTTAAAATGACATGTGAGTGGGAAGGGAAGGTTGAGAATCACTGCTCTAGACCCAATTGTTACTGAAATATTTTGCTTGAAAAAAATTGTCATTGACCCATTTCCTTTGGAGATCTGAAACTGTGCACATAACAAGTCAATGAGGTATGATTAAAACAGTGGTTTTCAACCTTTTTCTTTTCACCCACATGCCACCTTAAGCAATCCCTTACTAATCACAGAGCACCGATGGCATAGAGAAAACTTAAAGTGGTATGTGAGTGGAAAGAAAAGGTTGAGAACCACTGGGCACGAGCCCTCTATTTAGCACCAGAGCCCTCTATTTAGCACCAGGACAGAGCACATTGGTCTCTCTCTGCCTCATTGTGATAGCTCCAGACAACGCCTCATGCTATGGTTGCTACTGTGGACATCGCTTGGAAGGGCCATGGGTAAGGTGTACACTGCACTGAAGCTGGCCTGAGGTATCGCAATAGTTTTGACTCCTATAGATCGGTACTTGCAAGAGAGCTGCACCTATTAATGATCAAGGGTACCACTGCAGGTACTGTTTGCACCAGGGCCGCTTCCCGATGATCAGGGGTCCGGACCCCTTCTATAATGTGTGAATGTTGGCACTGCCTGTGTGAATTGTATACTGTGTAGCATTTTCCCATGCTCCATTATAGATTGTTGCATTGTAATAAAAGTTACGTGTGATTGCAAACCCTTGTGTCCAGACTCATTTCTCTGTGAACGCACTGAACATGATACCTTTCTCAACTAATGGCATGAGAAATAACAAGACAAAGGAGATGATTGTGGATTTCAGGAGGACCAGGGACAACCAGCATCCACTACACATTAATAGCTTGGTACTAGAGAGAATGGAGAGCACTAAGTTCCTCAGAGTCCACTAAAGAAGTGGCCTATCCTGGACACATCGTCTCCTTACTTGAGAGGAAGGCACAATAGTGACTGCACTTCCTTAGAAGGCTAAGGCGGGCAAGGCTACCAGCCAAGTTTCTACAAGAGCTTGATCAAGAGTAACGTAGCTGGCTGCATCATCATGTGGTATAGTTGGATCGGAGGTCAAACAGCAGGACCATAAAACTAGCAGAGAGGATCACTGGGGTCTCCCTTCTCCCCCATCGATGTGATTTGCTGGGATCATTGTTTAAAGAGAGCTTGCAAAATCTTTGAAGATCCCTACCACTCTACATACAGTATCTTCCAGCTACTCCCATTTGGGGAAGTATTAGAGAGTCAGAACCACCAGGTTGAGGAACAGCTACTCCCCATGCATTGCCAGACTGCTGAACGACTATTGAACTGCTCAAACAACTCCCTGTGACTCTACTATTTATTAATTGAATTTAATATATGCATCATTTGTCTTTATATGTGCTTGCACTGATTTTGCAGCAGGGCCGGAGAACTCTACTTCACGGGTTGCACTGATATCATCAGATGACAAGTAAAAGCAGCTCACAATATTTCAAATTTAGTCTGAACAGCGTGTTATAAAACACCAGCATAACATTCTCATCTTGTTGAAATGGGAGCAGAATTTGCATCTGCCTTCCTTACCAGTGACTCACCCTACAAGTTTGGCTTCAGGTAATCATGAACGAGAACTCTCAAGTCACTTTGGACCTCCACCTTCTGAATTCTCTCCCTGTTTAGGAAATAGCTGGATGACTACATGCTGTACTCTATCTGCCACTCTTTGCCCATCCTGTCCAAGTCCTTCTGTAGGCTGCCTGCTTCCTCAAAACTACTCATCCCTCCTTCCATCATCCACAAACAGTCACAAAGCCGTCGAATCCATCATCCAAATCACTACCAGAAATCGGACCCAACACTGACCTCTGTGGAATTCCACTAGTCACCGTCAACTAGTCAGAAATAGCTCCCTTTGTTCACACTCTGGCTTCTGCCATCAGCTATCCTACAATGCATGCTCGTACCATTCCCATAATACCATGCAGACTTGTGTGTCAAAGGTCTACACTTTTGGGTCCAAGTAAACAGCATCTACTGACTCTCATTTATCTGCCCTGCTTGTTATTTTCTTAAATAATTCCAATAAATTTGTCAGGCAAGATCTCCTCTAAAGGAAACTATCCTGACTTTGACCAATATTAACTTGTGCTTTCAAGTACCCTGAAATCTCATCTTTAACAATGCATTCTTAAATCTTACCAACCACAAACCAACCTATAGTTTCCGCTTTTGCCTCTCTCCTTAAAGGGAGGTGTTGTGGCGGTGCACATCCACAACGGCAGGTGAACCGGCCCTGCCTATTACGGCTGCGGCAGCAGAGCAGCTGTGTCAAGATAGCGCCGCTGGAAGCATCTTTTCCGCTGGTCGGGTCAGGTCGGCATGTGCACGGAGCTACGGCACGACGTCACCTCTGGCGTGCGGGGCGGGTCTTGCGGACGGCCCTATAAGGGGCTGCGCAGGAAGTTAGAATAACTGGAGTGCAGACAAACCCACTGAACGCTGGTCTCATTCTTTCAACTTGGCATAGCTGCTGCTACAGTATGACATTTGTGATATTTCCCATGCTCAGAATGATTCCTGCCTCAGGTGATGCACAACCAATCTCTTCAGCAGGCTTTTCCAGACCCTGGCGCGAAGTTCATCTGGTCCAGGTGATTTATCAACCTCAGACCCTTCAACTTCTTAAGCACCTTCTCCTAAACGATAGCAACTACACCCACCTGGCCCCCTAACTCACTGCTGTGGTGTCGTCTGTGAATTTGGAATGGTATTTAGCTGTACAGTTGTGAGAGCAGAGAGAATATCACAGGATTCATATACACAGTGTTGAGTGTGACCATGGAAGAGAAACTGCTCCCATCTGGAAGTCAAGGATCCAGTTGCAGAGTGGGATGCTGAGGCAAAGTTTGGGAAAGAGTTTGCTGGGGACAATGGCATTGAAGGCAGAGCTGCAGTCTTCAGCATCCTGGTGTTCTTCGGCTGAATGGAGAGTGATGCTGTAGATCTGTTTGAGTGATGGGAAAATTGAAATGGGTTAAGACTAGTGTTAGTCCGGAGTTGACGTGAGCCATAACCAGCCTGTCAAAGCACCTCATGATGGTGGATCTCAGAACTGCCAGTCAGTAATAATTTCACCCGTTATTATGCTGTCATTTACCCACTAATTTACCAGTAATAATGAATACTTAGAAAATATGTGCTTGAACTTCAGCCTGTTACATATTGCATAAATAGCCCTGATAGCCACTTTACTCAAAAACATTGTGTAACACTCCTGGACACCTTTCTCTTTCACTTTTGTCAAGAAGGTAAATAAATAGTGGCAGAACCATGACCTGACCTCAGTGTTTGGTGCTCGGAACAGCCATCCCTGAATGCATGGCTAGTAGAATGGACAAGCAACAGAAGGCAACATTACCATAGCCATATAACCATATAACAATTACAGTACAGAAACAGGCCATCTTGTCCCTTCCAGTCCACACCGATTTAAGTGAACTCCACTATTACCACCTACCTGCTCTCTGCCCATAACCCTCCAACCCCCTCACATCCATGTACTCATCCAACCTCCTCTTAAAAGACAAAATGGACCCTGCTGCAACCATCTCTTCCAGAAGGTCATTCCAGTCAGCCACCACTCATTGAGTGAAGAAGTTTCCTCTTACGCTACTTCTAAAGTTTTACCCCCTTACCCTTAACTTATGACCCCACATTCCAATCTCTCCTACCCTCAAGAGGAAGAGTCTATTCACATCTATATCTATACCCCTCATAATTTTAAATACCTCCATCAAATTCCCCCTCAACCTTCTACGCTCCAATGAATAAAGACCCAGTCTACTCAATCTTCCTTTGTATACTAGATACTGCAATCTAGGCAACATTTTAGTGAATGTTCTCTGCACCCTCTCTACCTTAGTGATATCCTTCCTATAATTTGGAGACCAGAACTGCACACAATATTCCAAACTTGGCCTCACCAATACCTTGAACAGTCTTAACATACCTCCCAGCTCCTATATTCTATGCTATGATTTATAAAGACCAGCATACCAAAAGCCTTCTTCACCACCCTACCTACATGAGAATCCACTTTCAAAGAACGATGAACCATTATTCCAAGATCTCTCTGTTCCTCTGCATTCCTCAATGTCTTCCCCTCCTCTGCATATGTCCTGTTTTGATTATTCTTCCCAAAATGAAGCTCCTCACACTTATCTACATTAAACTCCATCTGCCACCTTTCAGCCCACTCTTCTAAGCAGTCTCAATCCTTCTACAGTCCCCCAAAAACCATCTTCACTATCCACAACTCCCCCTATTTTTGTATTGTCTGCATATTTACTCACCCCATTTCCCACTCCATCATCAAGGGACCTAACACCGATCCCTGAGGCATACCGCTAGTCACTGGCCTTCACCTTGACAGAGAGTTGTCCACCATGACTCTCTGGTGCCTACCATTGAACCCATCTGGTTATCTCAACATTAATCCATAGTGCCTGAACCTTCCTCACCAACCTTCCATGTGGAACCTTATGGAAAGCCTTACCGAAATCCAGATAGACCACGTCTACTGCTCTGCCTTCATCAACCTTTCTTGTCACTTCCTCAAAAAAATTCAACAAGATTTGTCAAACCATGGAGCAGGGTGAGAAGGAATGGGAGAGGACGGAGTAACTAGGAGCAATAATACACCAATAAAGTGCTGAAGGAACTCAGCAGGACCAACAACAGCCAATGGAAACCAAAAAGCTGTCGAGGATATGAGCCTGAGCCTTTCTTACATAACAGTTAAGGTTTTTTTGTGGTCATTCTTACTGAGACAAACTCTTTATTTCATATTTATTTAATGAACTATTTTCCAGCAGTTGTGTGTACCCGCATGGGTCCCAGCGACATCTGCCTTCTTGTTGGCTTTGTGGAGAAATCTGTGCCCCAAACCTACGCAGGCAAGGCTCCTCAACTCCTTCCTCTGCTACACTGGTGATAGGCCCTGCGCCCATGATGAGCTTGTCAATGTTATTCACTTTGCTGCTGACTTTCACCCAGGCCTCAAATTCACTTGGTGTATTTCCACTGACACTCTCTCCATTCTTGATCTCTCTTTCTCCAGCATGGGAGACAAATTTTCGACAGACATTTTCTTCAAACCTACCAACTCCTACAAATACCTTGATTACTTCATGCCCAGTTCCCTGTAAGGATTCTGTTCTTTTCTCACAATTCCTCCATTGCATCGACTCCCAGTGCGAGGTCTTCTGTTTGAGGTCATCTGAGACGTCCTCCTTCTGTAAAAATTAACATGGTTTCCACCATCAACTCAGCCCTTATCCACATCCCCTCCATTTCCCACTCATCTGCACTGGCTCCCTCTGCCCCCAGATGCAACAAACACAGGATTCCCCTTATCCACACCTACAACCCCAGAGTCCTCTGCATTCAATATATTACCCTCCACAATTTCCATCACCAACAACAAGATCGCACCACCAGACACATCTTCCCCTCTCCTCTCCCTCCATGACTCCCTTGTCCACTCATCACTTCCCACTAATGGTCCCCCTGGCACCTTACCCTCTGACCCGAGCATGTGCCACACTTGCTCCCACATTTCCTCCTTCACCACCATTCAAAACACTCCAAATAAAACAGCACTTCAATCAGGAATCTCCAGGAGTCATCTACTGCACCCGGCCCTCCCATTGTGGCCTTCTCTACGTCAGAGCGGCTGGACACAGACTGAGAGATTGCTTTGCTGAACGCCTTCGATGCCAGGGATCACGTTGGGGTCAACCATTTCATTCTGCGCCCCACTCCTGTGCTGGCATGTCTCTTCATGCTCTCATGCACTGCCGGACCAGAACCTGCCATAAATTGGAGAAACAACACCTGGGCCCTCTCCAACTGATTATCATTAATATCAACTTCTCTGGTGGCTGCTGGACCACTACCCTCTTTTCCCCATCCCTCTGTCTCCTTTCCTCTCGGTCTCCACCCTCTTCCCTCCCCATTCACAGAGTTATCTCTTTCCCCCCCTCCCCCCCCCCCACATTGAGCCCTCTCTCTCTTACCCATCTATTTCCTCTTAGCTTGTGGGAGTGTGCCTCTCTCCTTGCCCCCCCCTATCTTGCTCACACCTTGATGGAAGTTTGAAGCTCGAAATGTCATTTATGTATTGTAATGCGCGTCGAAAGAACCAAAGACTTGTTGATCCAAACCAAGGCTTTTATTAACTAAAAGACTGGAGCATATCACAAGTAGGTTGACCAGTCCAGAATGACCTGGTCTGGCTAGCTAGGAGAAATCCTTTAAGACCTGCCAGTAGGTGTGGCTACACTCTCAGCCAATCACAGTCATCCTACACTACTATCTGTACATATGTACACATTGGTGATAGAATCTGTACTACCACATGTATCTTTGTCTTTGCTACATAAAAGGCACTCTTTGACCCGCTGAGTTTCCCCAGCAACGTGATTTTACTTCAACCACGTTGTCTGCAGACTTTTGTGTTTCACTTCTTCAGATTAATAGTCCAGCTTTTAGATACAAATCTACAACTGAGCTACATCATTGCTTTCTATCTCATTGACATCTTTGTCAAATTCTCCATAAATGCAAATGGTGTCAGCACGTATCACTTCCTTTATCCCCTTACAGTCAATCACAACCTTATCCTTGTATGTTTCTCTTCTGCACAGAGACAGTAAGCACCCTGCGGGGTGGGGGGTGGGGGGTGGGGGGAGGGGGGGAGTTTCTGCATCATGGTTTTCCCAGAAACTGTGCACAGAGCAGTAGACGAGGCCAAAAGCTATGCGAGAGAGGAAACATTGCCACATCACACACCACTCAACATTTCAACAGCAGGTCAGATCCTACGCACAGTATACCAGCTAGTTTGGAGTTGGGCTCTTTAGGTAGCTCAGGAGCCCAGGTGCAGCACGGTTAGCGCCGCGATTAACACAACACTGTTACAGCGCCAGTGATGGGGAACGGGATTTGAGCCCTGCACTGCCCGTAAAGAGTTTACATGTCCTCCCCGTGTCTGTGTGGGTTTTCCCTGGGGGCTCTAGTTTTCTCCCACCCTTCAAAACGTACTGGGGGTTGCATGTTAATTGGGCAGCATGGACTTGTGGGCTGAAATGGCCCTTTACCATGCTGTATGTAAATTAAACTCATTTGGTAGAGGGTGAGGTCACACTCTAGCTCTGCTGATGAGGACTCAGAAGCTGACTTTGACGGATCTGGAGAAAGAAGCAAGCTGTTTGATATTGAAAATAAACTGCCTCAGGCATCGGAGGGCAGGCAGAAAGCTGCTGTGCACTGACAAGAATGATGCCCTTTCATTAACCCACTGGGCCATTGGATGTAGCTTGAAGGAATCTGTTGACTGGTGGCAGAGTTCAATGGTAAATGTCCTAGGGTCCATCATAGCTCAGGCTTAACCCATCCATATTTTTTAAAAGCTTGGCTTTACTGCTGCCCTCACAATGATCAAAGAGGCTTGCAAGTTCTCAGAGCAGCTTGCAAACCATCCCCTGCCTACTCTCTCTCTCTCTCTCTCTCTCTCTCTCTCTCTCTCCTGGGAGCTCTGCAGAGTTGCCACAAGAGGGGTAGTGATGGTTGCTGCCTTCCATCAAGTTGCCAGAATTTGTCCTCCCACTACCAGTACTCCACCTTGCACCTGGCTGTTTGCCAGCTGGTCCAGAATGGGAGAAGTTGCAATCGACAACCAGGTATACTAGCTCCATGCCTGCTTGAGGTCAACCTCAAGGCTCATTCGGCATCTCCTCCATGGAAGGTCAGCTGCTGTCCCCCAGCTATTCTGCAGCCACATGGGGACACAAGATAGAAGCATTGTGACATGAAAAGGCACACAAAGACAAGCACTAAGAGAATGTTCCTGGTTGAATTGCAGGAAGGCATGATCTGCCGTATAAATTTGGTTTAGTAGGGGTCCTTTGCAGACTCATATTTTTGCATTGTCACCAAGCAGATGGTTTGATTTCTAACTATAATGTAACTGAGTGCAATGTGGTAAATGATCAATTGGATGAGTGGGGCCGTCCAGATGACCTTATCCCATCTTTCTCTTCCTCTGATTTACTTTTCAGATCATTTTACTCTTTCTCCTTTTCATCTGCTACTTTAATTTGCGTCATACAAGCGCCGACTATCATCACCCCCAACAAGGTAGCAAGAATCTAGGCAGCATGAATTCTTGACAGGTTGGCATCATCCCCAGATACCCCATTGTCACCATTGGTCAAAGACTCAACTGGACACAGTATAGGAATACAATGACTATAAAGGAACTCCTGGGTTTCGATCTGGCACTGTCTGCAAGGAGCCTTTACATTCTCTCCTTGACCACATTGGTCTCCTCTGGGTGCTCCAGTTTCCTCCCATGTTCCAAGGAAACGTCTGGCGCTTATAGGTTAATTTGTGCATTTGGGCAACACAGGCCTGTGGGCCAGAAGGGCCTGTTACTGTGCCTTATCTCAAAACTTTTTTTTATTAAAAGGGAAGAACAAAGCTGGTTACCTTGTGGTGGGTGACTTCTGTTCAGGCATGTCAGATCCACCATCTACCAGCCACTCATCTGTAGTGTGATGAAATAACCTCCAATCACATCGTCCTTGAAAAAGCAGCTTAATTGACTGGCATCCGAGATTCGAGATTCCTTTCTTGTACGAAACTTGTAATATTACATGAAATTGTCTTCTGCCTGCCATAAGGTGGGCAACGTCGCTATTAGTGTTATTTGACGTCCCTCACAGTAAGAGAGAAAGAGAAGCAAACGAGAGTCCCTTTAGAGTCACTGCATGTTGGTGGATTAACCTCCCACACTCCTGCTGCTTCTGCAGCCCCACAGACTCCTGTTCAATCCTATTTATGATCCTAAACCTTTCATTCCCTCCAGCAGCAGCCCGCCTTGACCACAGTGTAAAACACAGGATTCTGTCGACATCGTGGTTACATGATAAAAAAAAAACACACACAGATGCTGGAGAAACTCAGCAGGTCAAATAGTGCCTTTATGTAGATACATCCCGGACGTTTCAGGCTGGAGCCCTTACTTCATCAAGGTGTGGGGAAACATGAGAGGTACAAACAAAAGGGGGAAGGCGGGAGGGGCATTGGTGAGGGTGGTGGGGGATGATAGGTGGAGAGGGGGGCGATCACCACAGAGGAGGGAAGGAGTCTGGGCTAGGAGGAGAGAGAAAGGAAGTGTGAACTGGAATAACTATTTAAAGGGGGGGGGAGGGGGGAAAAAGCAAGCTGATTAGTGGAATGCAGTGAACTCAATGTTCATGCCCTGGGGTTGGAGGGTGCCCAGATGAAAGATGAGGTGTTGTTCCTCCAATCTGCGGGTGGTCAGGGTGGGGTCGTGTGAAAAGCCATGGAGAGACATGTGAGCTTGAGTGTGTGACTCAGAATTGAAATGGTTGGCTATGATGAAGTGCCAGTAAATGAAGAAACCAAAAGGTGTGTAATTAACCAGAAATCATGGCTTTTATTAGTAGAAACTAAGTAATACAATAATGAATGATAATGGACGCATACACAGTTATACCCAAGGGGAGTGTCTTTAGTGAGAGAGATAATATACGTCCAATGTCAGGAGAGCAGACTAAGCACAGCAAAAGTCTGACAGCGTGACACAGATTCATCACATATGGGGAGGTCACTTTTGTTGTGGACGGAGAGGAGGTGCTGGGCGAAATGATCTCCTATGATGTAGAGAAGGCCACAGAGGGTGCACCGGATGCAGTTCTCTGGAGGTGCAGGTTAAGTGCTGCTTCACCTGAAAGGTCTGTTTGGGACCTCGGACCGTGGTGAGGGAGGAGGTGTGGGTGCAGGTATTACACCTCCTATGACCACAGTGGAAGGTGCCGGGAAGGGGGGGTGGTGTTGGGTGGGGAGGAAAGAGTGCACAAGGGAGTCATGGATGGAGTGGTCCCTTCGGAAGGCTGAGAGGGGAGGAGAAGGAAAAATGTGTCTGGTGGTGGGGTCCTGTAGTAAATGCCGGAAATACCAGTGTTGGATGTGGAGGCTGGTGGGGTGGTAGATGAGGACAAGGGGGATTCTGTGTTTATTGTTTCTTGAGGAGGGAGGACTAGGGCAGATGAGTGGGAAATGGAGGAGATGTGAGTGAGGGCCAAGATAATAGTGGTAGCGGGGACACCAGTATATATCAGCTGCAAAAAACATTGTAGTTACTCAGACTCCCTTCAGCATTGCTCAAATCAGCAACATTTTCCCCCCAGGAGAAGAGCAGCATGCACATGGGAGAAAGAGCATCAGTGGTGAGAAATATATGATCTTTCCTGTGTCGTCACTGGCTTGAGCTCACAGAACTCCCATCTAAAAGGAATATTTGGCTAGAAGAACTACCTAGGATTGAGCAGGTAACTCCACCCACTTCTCCAGGATAACCAAAGATGGGAAATAAACATTGGCCTGGCCTGGGTACTCTTATCTCACCACTCAGAAACTCCACAGGTCGAGCATCATTTGTGGAGGAAGGGGAGAGCCCAATGTTTTGGGTCGAGACCCTGCCTTAGGCCTCCTGAACCCAAAAATGCCGCATTTCTCTTTTCTTCCACAGAACTCTTCCACCAGTTTGTTCTGTCCTGCTACATCCACCTGGTCTTATTCCACAGAACCTGTGACAAATAAAACCCTGCTCTCATGGTGGTTACATTGTGCGATCAACCATCAGACCATCAAGGAAATTTTATGTCAATATTTGATGTTCTTAATGCTTTTTGCAGAGCCGTTGGTCGCATACTGAAATTGTCACATGGTTCATACCCCTTACTAAATATGCAAGGATTTGCCATCCTCTCATGTTCTCCAGACTTCCTCGGAGAAGCCTAATTTCAGAAGGCCAATGGTCTTCTCTGCCAAATTCCATGTGTTGTCATGAATTTTGTTGTCCAAAAGCTGTCCAAAAGTTTGCGGGTGGCACAGTAAACCCTTGACGTCATTCACAGTGGTTCCCATGACTTCTTGGACTCCTATCGACTGAAGGTAATGTGACAGAATATAGATATGTTTTTGGGAGATAAACTGGGGCAGGTATTTTAGTATAGGTCACATACAAACACTTTAAAACAGATCTTATTTTAAATACTGGAGCTCTGCTCATGTTAGATATATTGGAGCCAACAGCCTTTGAAAGAGTTTTGGAAAGCACCCAAGAGACTTCACTAATGGGTTGTTGTTTACAAAAAGGCAATAGGTGAAAGAGCTTGTCGGAGCCGCATTCTGTCTGTAGGGGAACTTGCTGTTCTAGGACAGTCATGTGGTTTTGCAAGCAGAGAGAGTCAAACAGGCTTCCTCTGAGAGAGAGAGAGAGAGAGAGAGAGAGAGAGAGAGAGAGGAGAGAGAGAGAGAGAGAGAGAGAGAGAGTGAGAGAGAAAGAGAGAGAGAGAGAGAGAGAGAGAGAGAGAGAGAGAGAGAGAGAGAGATACACAGAGATCAATTCTACAGTTTTAATGTCATCAGAGGCAACTGGACCTGGAACAGGACAAGCTGGCAAGCTTGTGAAAAAAAAATTTGGAAGATGGGTTGTGAGTGCTTAGTTCAGCCTGGTCAAAGTCCTTGAGGTTCATGCAAGGGGAGAGGACTGGCTATCTAAAGTTTCACTTGGAATAAGAGAAACAAAAAGGCACTCTGTGGTGACCTAAAAGAAAGAGGTTATCAACTGGAGAACCCTGATGGGGCAAGTTCTTTGACAAGGCGCCGAAGTGGCTGGATGTCCAGCGTACAACAAATCCCTCTCTGAAAACTGACAACAACCTTCCTGAGTGGTAACCATTTACCTTTCAAGCACCAAAGCCTGGTGAACTTTATAAATGTTAAATTCTGTGCACAGTATAAGAATTGCCTGCAACCAGTGAACTTGGAGGAATGAGAAGTGAGATTGGACTCTGAACCAAAGAACCTTTCTGAACTTACACACACATTAGAATTAGAAGGGGGTTAAGTTAGGTTAGTTAAGTCAAAGGTGATAAATTAAAGAGTGATTCTGATTAAAAACAGCTTTTGTTTAAGTAACCCTTTGTCTTGGTGAATATCTATTGCTTCTGGGTCTTGTGGTACTTTGGGCTCGTAACAGTAACTGAACAGAGATTTAGCTGCGTGATCACACACCTTCTCGGCTCTGAGAGGGCATACTCCCTTTCAAAGAGCACTACTCACTCACCCAGTTTTGCTACACTTCATGGGGAATGCCTCCCAATGACAGAGTAACTAGTTTTTGCAGTGTTCTGAGAGTAGGAAAATCTCTCAGCATTGGACACAGGATTTTAAAAAAATTTAAAGTTAGACTTACAAAATGGTAACAGGCCATTTTGGCTCATGAGTCCATGCTGCCCAATTTACACCCAATTATCCTACACCCCCGGTACGTTTCAAACGGTGGGAGGAAACCGGAGCCCCCAGGGGAAAATCCGTGCAGACACAGGGAGAACGTACAAGCTCCTTGCGGACAGCACGGAATTCAAACCCCAGTCCTGATCGCTGGCACTGTAAAGGCATGTTGCTAACTGCTACACCCACTGTGCTGTTTCTAAACGGTCTTTAAAACTTTAGAGAAAGCCAAAATAAATGGTATACGTCAAGCAGTTAAAAATTGACCAGCAACTTTAAACACTACAAGTGGAAGTCATTCCCCATGAGGAACATGTTCCGTCCGATTTGAATGGTTGGGAGAAGTTTCCAGATGATGCACAATCCCTGTTTGTCCTAACTGCAAGGATGAGTCAGACTCACCTCTTTACCACCAGTGAAAAAACAGCTGTTATACTTTCCACATTTTGTACCACGGACCATGAGTAAATAAGCGTCTGTAATTCAATATAGAAATGCCCCGAAAGTGAGATAAAGAATGAAACAAGAGAACAAGAAATAGGAGACAGAAAATATTTGTTCACAAAACTAAATTAAAATGTTTAATATCTTAAAATCGCTGACAGAAATTAAAATTTGAAGTATTGAAACTCGTAACATGTAAGCTTTAATTTTCAGTGCCAGAGAGATCATTTGGCAATAATTATCACATATTAAAAGTTATCTTGCACTTCAGTGGACAATCTTTAATATTTCTGGTATGCTTGGAAGGTATTTTACATGTAATTTCAGAATCTTCACACTGTTTAATGTATTTAAATGTTGAATCTTTCAGTGAAGTTCTAATATGTACAAGGCAACTGCCACAGTCCCTTCCCAATTCCATGCTTAACAATTCAAAAGCAGATGGTGAGAGATGCTATTGGCTTTATAATAGTGTGTACTGACAGCTTGGAAAATTTGGGCAACTCTTATATTCGAAATGTTTATGCAAAGATGCAATTATAAGTTGGAAGCATCATTTACTGACTCAGAAATTAAAATGGCTATGATGAAAATGCCGAATGGTAAATCGCCTGGTGATGATGGATTTTCGGTTGAATTTTATAAAATCTTTTATGATGACCTCTCTACAGTGTTTGGAGATGTACTACATCAGGTTGGAGAACATTATGAATTGCCTGAGTCTTGTTCTAGTGCTTTAATTACAGTAATTCCAAAGAAAGATAGAGTTCCTTTGAAAGTATCTTCATATCGACCGATTTCATTGTTGAATGTAGATTATAAAATTATAGCTAAAATTTTAGCGAATAGATTGGCTAAGTTTTTACCTAAGCTGATTCATATGGATCAAACAGGTTTCACAAAGAATAGATATGCTTCGGATAATATTTTACGTGTGATTAGTTTGATTAATAGATTTCGACAATCTTCAGACCATCTGATGGTGATATCTTTAGATGGCGAAAAAGCGTTTGATAGAGTTGAGTGGAATTTTCTGTTCAAAGTTTTGGAGAAATTTAAGTTTGGTCCTTTTTTTATTGGTTGGATTAAGGCTTTATATAGTAAACCGGTAGCTAGAGTATTGACGAATGGTTTGATTGTGGAACCGTTTAAACTGACCAATCTACTCATCAAGGTTGTCCTTTATCACCAGCTTTGTTTGCATTAGTGATCAAACCTTTGGCACAGTTGATAAGACAGAATACACAGATACAGGGTATGAAAGTTTTAGATGAGGAATATAAAATTAATTTATTTGCTGATGATGTATTGGTGTACCTAACAAATCCAGCTCAATCACTTTTGCATTTGAAGGAGTGTTTGATGCAATATGGACATCTTTCTGGATATAAAGTTAATTGGGAAAAAAGCGAAATATTACCGGTGAGTGAAGGAAATTAGTCAGCTTATAAAAACATTCTTAATTTGAAATGGATGGATCAAATTAAGTATTTGGGTATAATCATAGATGTTAATTATCAATCTTTATATAAATTAAATTATTCTCTGTTAATAAAAATATTAAAACTGATTTGATTAAATGGAAAGATTTGCCTATTAATTTATTGGGTAGAATAAATACAATTAAGATGAATATTTTTCCATGTATACAATATTTATTTCAATCTATTCCGTATTTACTTGATAATTTTTTTTTCGAGATTTGAATAAAATGGTTAGGAAGTTTTTATGGAGTGGTAAATTTTCAAGAGTAGCCTTGAATAAATTAACTTGGAAATATGACCTAGGGGGACTACGTTTACCACATTTTAAAAATTATTATGAAGCAGCCCAACTTAAATTTATTAGTTCATTGATGGATTTGGAATGGCCCCCTAGTTGGGCCAAAATTGAGATGGCAAATATTTTTGAATTTGAAATACATCAAATTTTGTTTAGATGGAATGTAAATTTGTTACAGCAACATAATGTGCCTATATTAAAACATTTAATGAAGCTATGGACAAAGAAAAAGAAAATGATAGGTTCTAGTGGTGAATTGTCGGCTTTGACTCCATTGTATAATAATCAACTTATTTCTTTCTCAATACATAATCGAAGTTTATTATATTGGAGATTTAAAGGTGTGGAAAATTTGGGAGATTGTTTTAAAGAAGGTAAATTTTTATCTTTTGATCAGATGAGGGACAGTTAAGGTATTGATAAGAATTCTTTGTTTCTTTATTATCAAATTTGATCCTTGGTAAAGCATGTGTTTGGTAGAGATATGATTTTACCTGAAATGACTACATTTGAAACTTTTCTTATGAAGGTACCAGAGAAGGGTTATATTTCAATTATGTATCAAATATTACAGGATGGTATGGATAAAAAGTGTTGGGATAAATCTAAAGGTAAATGGGAAGCAGAAATTGGTTTTATTTTTTCCAAGGATGATTGGTCAGATATTTGTTATGATAGCGTCACTAGACTGATAAATGCATGTTATGCAATGATTAATTATAATTTTTTACATCAATTATACTTAACACCGGAAAAGCTAAAAAAAAATATGGTTTTCATGAATGAAATTTGTGTTTTAGATGTGGTAATGCTGTTGGAACTTTTTTTCATGCGGTTTGGTCATGTAAATATATATACAATCTTTTTGGAAGAAAGTACAATTGTTTCTGGAATATCTGTATAAGATTAAAATACCTTTAGATCCGACAGTATTTTTATTGGGTAGTTTGCAACCTCTGAAAGGTCTGGGATTAGATAAATTTCAACTTGCTTTTGAATATTTAGCATTATCTGTAGCAAAAAAATGTACTGCTAGTACGTGGAAAGATACGAATATGATTGATATTAATAGATGGCATAATGAGTTGAAATATTGTTTAATAATGGAAAAAAATCACATATGTTTTGCATGATAACTATAGTTTTTTTATTAATGTGTTTGTTATATTCAGAATATTTTCATTTTGATTTACATTGATTAGATCTTAATATGTATGCTTAATTTTTCTTTATTTTTTTTTCTCTCTCTATGGTTCTCCTTAGGAGAGTTGGCTGAAGGGGGGGGGGGGTTCTCTTTTTTTCCTTTTTTCTTTTTTTTTCTTTTTTTCTTTCTTTTTTATATATATAAAATATATCATTCATGTTTAGTTTATTGTTATATAAGTTACTTATTATCTGTATTTTGAACAAATAAGTAAAGTTTTAAAAAAAGATGCATTTATGAACTTATACTGACTTGATACAGTGTCAATCACAACTCTGAGTCATCAGGCCAATATTTATTCCTCAAACATTATTTTCATTGCACATAAAGTGAATGTTGATCTATCTTCATTACATAATCAAAGTGCAAAATTGCTTTGTTGGATGTATTCAGTTTCTATTAGTGTGAATATGTTGGAAAATTGGACTGTTATTTGGTGCAGTAGGCACGAGTTTGCCGGGAAACTGTTAACTATAATTATTAAGCCTCAAAGCTTCCACATTATTCCTAAGCACTTGTAAGCAGTTTCACACCAATCAAAAAAGTAATTTAGATGCTTGACAATCTGATTGTTTACTGAATAATTTAAATTTTAGACATAATTGAATAGGCACCACAAATATGCAAATTGATTTTCTATGATTCATTTGATGTGGACATGATTTTAAATGATCTATGAATGAATTGTTTTTGTTCTTTACGATCACTACTCTAGTTTGGACTGTCACCAATTGTCTCCAATATCTTGATGTTATTCTGTAGAGGTTCAGAATGTTTATTCATTCTCTGTCAGAGATTTTCTGGCTGCTGCTCCAATTATACATCAGAGTCTGTTCAGGTATATTCTTTTATTTTTGATCTGCAGGAACAGATTCAACCACAAGGTCTAATTAAACTGAAAATCTTGCTCCACTATTTAAAGGACAATGCAGTGTGATATCCAAGCATCTCTGCAAATGTAAATCAACCCCATTCCAGATAATGAATTTGGGGTTATTAGCATATCCAGGCTAATAGGATGTCCCTCAAATACTTCTGCAATGAGCTGTTAATAAAATTCAAAACTGTCCACAGCAACTTTTACTGGGATTCTATAAGCCTTTCACAGCTGAAGTAGAATTTTGTAGCCTTTAGCATTCAACTCCTAATTCAGATAAATACATCTTCTCGAAGTAATTGGTTCTCTATGGGATCAAGTTAAGGCCACTAACATATTGTGATCCCTTCCTGGGGGCTAAAGTCAGTCCATGGAATGCTCATTTTGTAGAAAACCCAACTTGTTGTCTAAGAACATCAGAGCAAAAATTCAGAACCTTGAATAGAAACTCCTTCAGGTGCGTCATTTGCCATTGGCATGGCTCTTTTCCTGATTGACCCTTTGCACCAACATTTTCAGCACTGTCTGGATGAGTGGGGTCCCTCCTGAGGACTCTCCTGTGCCCACTGCCTGCAGCCTGTGGAACTTTATCGCCCTCATCCATGCTTGATGAAATATGAACAAAGCCCAAACCCAAACCACACTAGGCAAAGCTGTGGTCACTGCAAATGAGTCACCAGAAGGTACTTTCTTCCATTCATGAGCTTAGCTTTTCTGCCGGCCTTGATTCTTCTGTCCACAAACGTATCCATCTCAACCGTGAATACGGTATGTGATTTAGCCTCTATGGTTCTCTGGCTTAGAGAATTTTATTAATCTGTTGCTCTCCAGGAGAAGAAATTCTGCCTTACCTCTCTTGTAAAGCAAACCAATATTTACAATTTCTACTTGCCCAGCATTTTAACTGGACATGATTCATGAACAGACCATTGAACAACAGCACAGTACAGGACCTTTGGCCCTCCATGTTGTGCTGACCCATGCATTCCTTCCTTCAGAATGGCTCTGAATATTCACATTTTCAGTCTCTTCCAAAAACTGACAATTGCACCTGAATGAAACAATTCTGCTTGATGAACCAATAAGAATTTCTGTGACTTCAAATCAGGCATTTGTGTGGAAGTTTAGATATCATCTGAAAGGTTGGTAAAGGTTGCATGAGAAAGGGAGTGAAATAGAAAAAGGAAACGGTTTTTGCACAGTCCTATCAAATGGTTCATCGTTTTACAATAAAAAGTGAATTGACCTCAAGAACAACTACCAAGATATGTTCGGGAAATGCTTGCAGTTGCTCTTCTCATTGCTGCTTATTTCGTTTTAGTCACCACATGAGTGCAGTTTGAATACAATGATTTATAAGGTAGTTGAGTATTATTGGCCAATGATCTACTGAAGGACGTAATCAGAATCAGAATTTATTGTCATGAACATATGTCACAAGATTTGTTTTGCGGTGGCATTACAAGAGCAAACATTTTTATAAAATACATTTTTTAAACAAATAAATTAGTACAAAAGGAAAAAAAAAAGTGAGGTTGTGTCTGTGGTCATTGTCCATTTAGAAACCTGATGGTGGAGTGGACGAAACTGTTTTTGTACCATTGTCTTCAGTCAACTGCATCTCTTTCCTGACGGTAACATTGGGTAGTGAGCGTCCTTGATAACAGAGGCTGCTTTCTTGACACACCACCTCTAGGAAATGTCCTTCATGAAGTGAAGACTCATGCCCATGATGGTGCTGACTGAATTTACAACTCTCTGTACCATTTCCTGTGCATTGCCCCTTCCACACCCATCAGAATGCTCTCCAGAGTACACCTGTTGAAATTTGCAAGAGTGTTGGGTGACGTATCAAATCTCCTAACAAAGTATAGCTGCTTGGTGAGCTTCCTTCACGATTGTCACGGCACCAAGGTCCCAGGATAGATCTTCAGAGATAGTGGCACCCAGGACTTTGAATTTATTTACCATTTCCACTGCTACCCCCTCGATGAGGACTGGCTTGTTTCCCCTTCCTGAAGTTCACAATCAGTTCCTTAGTTTTGCTAACAGGGTTTTTGTGGTGACACCACTTAACTAGCTGATCAAACCCACTCCTGTATGCTTCCGCGTCGTTCTCTGTGTTTCTGCTGACAACTGCGGTTTTATCAGCAAATTTGTAGATCACTATTGAATTGTACCTGGCCTTGAGTCCTCACCTTGAGTCACCACCAGCTGCTGCTGGTGGGTCCTTCAGCAGCAGAACCCCTCACTGGTCCCCTGCCATGGTCACCGCTGGTTCCAAGTACCATAGTCAAGAAGTATTAATTTTACATCAAACCTTTCAAGCCTCTCAAGAACTCTGTGCATTCTTACCTTTATCTTCATAATTTGTCCTAGTAAAACACCCAAATCGTCCTAAACCTTCCCACTTTTTCACAAGACCATAACACATGTAAAAAAAAAGTCCCTATTTTTTGTACATCGAAAACACTTATTGGATAACTAGAATTAAGTCAATTTAATTTTTGTGGAGTGTAAATGATGGAGAAAATTACATTGAATCATTTGGTATCTGGCATTATCTGTATTCGTAACTTTCTTGACACAGCTTTGACCACATTTCTCTTGAATTTGTATGTTTATATCTTTCTCCCATTGCATTTTTTATTTAACCATGAAAGGGCTGGATAGGTTGAAGTTTGTCAAATGTGTTAAGGAAAGTTTTCTTAATCAGTATATAGAGGTACCAATGAGAGAGAATGCAATTCTTGATCTCCTATTAGGGAACCAGACAGGTCAGGTGCCAAAAGTATGTGTAGGTAAACATTTTGGGTCCAGTGACCACAATGTCATTGGTTTCAAGTTAATTATGGAAAAGTGTAGGTCTGGGCCTCAATTTGAGATTCTAAATTGGAGAAAGGCCGATTTTGTGGAAATGAGAAAGCATCTAGGAAGCGTGGATTGGAATAAGTTGCTATCTGGCAAGTGTGTGTTCAGTAAGTGGATGGCCTTCAAAGGTGAAATTTTGAGAGTGCAGAGTTTGTATGTTCCACTCAGGATTAAAGGCAAAGTTAACAGGCAGAGGGAACCCTGCTTTTCAAGGGATATTGGTGATCTGGTAAAGAGGAAGAGGGATGTGTGTAGCAAGTTTAGGCAACAAGGAGCAAATGAGGTTCTTGAAGAGTAGAGAAAATACTCAAGAAGGAAAAAAGGAGACATGAGGTTGCTTTGGTAGATAATGTGAAGGAAAACCCAAAGGGGTTCTACAAGTATGTTAAGAGTGAAAGGACAAGAGTAAAAGAGTGTAAGGGACAAAATTAGTCCCCTAGAAAATCAGAGTGGTTGTCTCTGTGTGGAGCCTCACAAGGTAAGGAGATGTTAAACAGTTTTTTTGCATCATTATTTACTCAGGAAACTGACATAGTGTATAAGGAAGGAAGGGGAACAAGCAGTAGTGTCATGAACATATAGAGATTAAAGAGGAGGAGGTACGTGCTGCCTTCCAGTGAATAAAGGTAGATAAATCACATGAGCATGACATGATACAGTGAAACCCAGATTTTACGCACCCCAATTTAACGCAGATTCGAATATAACACAATATTTTTTGGTAAGTTAATATAGTGGTTTTTTTTAGACCAAAATGGAACAAAGTGCTAGAAAAAGCAGAAGGCCTTCCAAATTCCGGTCCTATTTTCAAAGATCAAGCTGAGAAGTTTTACAGGAAGATCAACGGACATTTCAAAGGTAGCAGTAGATGGCTAGACTGGTTTAAACGCTGTCACGCGTTAGTGTCAGGAGAAATTCGCTCAGCTGACAGTGCCACCACCAGCAAATATCCGGCTGAACAAAAAACTCTCTTAGAAGAAGGTGGCTATGAGGAAGAACAAGCGTACAACTGTGACAAAACAGGCCTCTGCTACAAGATGATCCCAATCTGTACACTGGGCCAGCAAAGATGATGCCCACTGATGTGAGGGCAAAGATCGCGTGATATTGTTGTTTTGTATGACAAGACTGGAATACAATGTAAAACTACTCATGATTGACAAATCTCGCTCATCCTGCTGTTTCTACCATATCAACATTAAGTCATTACTGATCACACAGCAGCAATGCTTGGACAACCTGTGTCATCTTTGAGGATTGGTCTCACAAAATGTTTGCCCCTGCTGCCCGTGCTCATATGTGTAAGCAAAAGCCAGAACCTAAAGTTCTTCTTTGGCTTGACAACTGTCTTGCCCTTCTGCCAGCTGCTGTGACAGAAAGATCTGAGTTCCTTACTTCCCCAAGGAAACTACATCCATGATCCAGCCCCTAGATCAGGAAATCATCTCCATGTTCAAGCAGAATTACAGGCAGGAATTAATTCATAGAATTGTAGACGACTCACTGATGCTGGAAGCCTATCTGAAAAGCTTGAATATGAAGGAAGTTTGCCACTTAGGTGGGAAGGTCTGGGCAGCAGTCAGCTTGTCAGGTATAGAGAAATGCTGGGAGAAGGGTCTTGGATCAGCCCTTTCATCGTGTCAATGCACCACGGAAGGTGATGATGACGAGCCACATTTCTATGGCTTCACAGAGCAAGAGGCACATGAGGCAGAGAAGCTGTCTGAATGGAGCAAGGAAGAGTTACACCAGTGGTACTCTGCTCAACATATGAGGGCCTGACAGACTCCGAGATTGTCAGCCACAGTACCAGCAGAGGCAAGTGTACCAGTTCTTGAACCACAAAAGATGATAATGAAGAGCCTCCACACCCCCCCCAAAAGTCTCGGTATCCATTGAATACCTCGAGGCGAGCCTCCATTGGCTGGAGACTCAGGAGGAGGACCACATAAAAATTCTCCAACTTAGAAGCATTGTAGATTTTGCTCACAGCCATTTTAGCAAGGAACACTCAATTACTTTAAAAAAAACTGTAATGATGATTGCTAATATTCTTGAATGTTCCTAAAAATGTTGATTTTTGTGAACTCCTATTTAGCGCGACCCCACTTTTATCGCAATGACATTTTATGCATCTCAATGATTGGGTTATAACAGGGCCTTAGACCTTGAGGGCAATGAGTGTAGAAATTGCAGGAGCTCTGGCAGAGATATTTAAAATGTCCTTAGCCACGGGTGAGATGCACAGTGTGGCTTTCGCGCAAACAGAGGAACTACTGACATGATCTTTGCCCTCAGACAGCTCCAAGAAAAGTGCAGAGAACAAAACAAAGGACTCTACATCACCTTTGTTGACCTCACTAAAGCCTTTGACACTGTGAGCAGGAAAGGGCTTTGGAAAATACTAGAGTGCCTCAGATGCCCCCCCCAAGTTCCTCAACATGGTTATCCAACTGCACGAAAACCAACAAGGTCGGGTCAGATACAGCAATGAGCTCTCCGAACCCTTCTCCATTGACAACGGTGTGAAGCATGGCTGCGTCCTCGCACCAACCCTCTTTACTATCTTCTTCAGCATGATGCTGAAACAAGCCATGAAAGACCTCAACAATGAAGATGGTGTTTACATCCGGTATCGCACGGATGGCAGTCTCTTCAATCTGAGGCGCCTAAAAGCTCACACCAAGACACAAGAGCAACTTGTCCGTGAACTACTCTTTGCAGACAATGCTGCTTTAGTTGCCCATTCAGAGCCAGCTCTCCAGCGCATGACGTCCTGTTTTGCGTAAACTGCCAAAATGTTTGGCCTGGAATGCAGCCTGAAGAAAACTGAGGTCCTCCATCAGCCAGCTCCCCACATCTCCATCGGGCACACAGAACTCAAAACGGTCAACCAGTTTACCTACCTCGGCTGCACCATTTCATCTGATGCAAGGATCGACAAAGAGATAGACAACAGACTCGCCAAGGCAAATAGCGCCTTTGGAAGACTACACAAAAGAGTTTGGAAAAACAACCACCTGAAGAAACACACAAAGATCAGCGTGTACAGAGCCGTTGTCATACCCACGCTCCTATTTGGCTCCAAATCATGGGTCCTCTACCGGCATCACCTACAGCTCCTAGAACACTTCCATCAGGGCTGTCTCCGCTCCTTCCTCAACATTCATTGGAATGACTTCATCACCAACATCGAAGAACTCGAGCTGGCAGAGTCCGCAAGCATTGAATCCATGCTGCTGAAGACCCAACTGCGCTGGGTGGGACACATCTCCAGAATGGAGGACCATCGCCTTTCCAAGATCGTGTTCTATGGCGAGCTCTCCACCGGCCATCGAGACAGAGGTGCACCAAAGAAGAGGTACAAGGACTGCTTAAAAAAATCTCTTGGTGCCTTCCACATTGACCATCGCCAGTGGGCTGATATCGCCTCCAACCGTGCATCTTGGTGTCTCACATTTCGGCAGGCAGCAACCTCCTTTGAAGAAGACCGTAGAGCCCACCTCATTGACAAAAGACAAAGGAGGAAAAACCCAACACCAACCCCAACCAACCAATTTTCTCTTGCAACCACTGCAACTGTGCCTGCCTGTCCCGCATCGGACTTGTCAGTCACCAACGAGCCTGCAGCAGACGTGGACATACCCCTCCATAAATCTTCATCCGCGAAGCCAAGTCAAAGAAAGAAAGAATTGTTTAAAAAAGGCTCCAAATGTAAACCTGAAAATTACAGGCTGGTGAATCTGACGTCAGTAGTAGGTAAATTATTGGAGGGTGTTCTGAGAGATTGGGTATACAAGTATATTGTCAGCCAAGGGCTGATTAAGGATAGTCAGCATGGCTTTGTGCATGGTAGGTCGAGTTTAACAAATCTTATAGAGTTTTTTGAGGAGGTAACCAAGAAAGTAGATGGAGACAAGGGTGTGGATGTTGTCTACATGGACTTCAGTAAGGCCTTTGACAAGGTCCCGCATGGGATTTTAGTTCAGAAGATTCAGATACTAGGTATCCATGGAAAGGGTGTGAATTGGATTCAAAATTGACTGAATGGGAGAAGACAGAGAATGGTAGTGGACGATTGCTTCTCAGACTGGAGGCCTGTGATTAGTGGTGTGCCTCAGGGATCAGTGCTGGGATCATTGCCGTTTGTTGTATATATCAATGATTTGGATGATAATGTAGTGAATTGGATCAGCAAGTTTTCTGATGACACGAGGATTGGAAGCATTGTGGACAGCGAGGAAGGTTTTCAAAGCTTGCAGAGGGATCTGGACCAACTGGAAAAATGGGGCAGAAAATGGCAGATGGAGATTAATGTGTGAGGTGTTGCAATTTGGAAGGACAAGCAAAGTTAGGACATACATAGTAAATGTTAGGGCACCGAGGAGTGTGGAGGAACAAAAGGATCTGGGAATACAGATCTGGGAATTCCCTGAAAATAGCATCAGAGGTAGACAGTATTATAAAGAAAGCTTTTGGCATCTTGACCTTCATAAATCAAGGTAATGAGTACAGGAGTTGGGATGTTATGCTGAGGTTGTATAAGACATTAGCGAGGCGAAATTTAGACTATTGTGTGCAGGTCTGGTCACCAAACTACAGGGAAAATATCAGTGAGATTGAAAGAGTGCAGAGAAACTTTACTAGGATGTTGCCAGGTCTTCAGGAGTTGAGTAACAGGGAAAGATTAAACAGGTTAGGATTTTATTCCTTGGAGCATAGAAGAATGAGGTGAAATTTGATAGAGATTTTCAAAATCATGACTTCTCCGTGGATTGTCATCTTGCCATGGTAGAGAAGCTTGTTTGGTCATGAGATCTCATGAGTGATGCTCCTGATAGGGCCACCCATGGCAGTAAGGTTGGGGAGGGGTCCCTGACAAAGAACAATCCAACCAAGACCTCAATGATGGAACAGGTGGATGCAGTTATTACGAACTCAACAGCTGTGAAGCCGGATGATGGCTGCAACAAATCCATCATCTCAAATCGTCCTGGTTTCCATGCCATGGAAACTAGTTGGTTGACTTATGAAGTGTGCTTCTTGGAGCTAAACATCAAGTACATGCACAGATGTCTTCGCTCTGTGGAAAATGGAATGAACTCCATCATCCTCCACCATGACAACAAAATTATGAGGGGTATAGACAGCATAAATGCGAGTTGGCTCTTTGCACTTAGATAAGGAGAGATAAATACAAGAGGCTTTAGCGTGAAAGGGGAAAAGTATAGGGGGTACATTAGAGGGAACTTCTACACTCAGACTGGTGGGAGTGTGGAATGAGCTGCCATCTGACATAGTAAATGTGGGATCACTCTTAATTTTTAAGAATAAATTGGATAGATACATGGATGGGAGTGGTCTGGAGGTTTATGGACTAGGTGCAGGTCAGTGGGACATCAGAACGATGTTTCTGAAGGATTAAATGGCCTATTTTCTGTAGCTGCAGTGTTCTATGGTTCTATGTGACAATCTTAGTAACAACCATCTATTTTACCATATACCAGAGTCCCGGATGAATGGCCCAGACCAGAAATGTTGGTTACCTTTCACTTCTAGAGTACCTGCATCACCTACTGACTTTCTCCAGAACGTATGTGTATTACTATCAACCCCAACAGCCGGAAGACGGGATGTGAGTGCCTGGTCAAAGCCCTTGTGGTTCATGCAAGAGGAGAGGACTGGCTGTCTAATGTTTCACTTGAAATAAGGGAAACAAGAAGGAACTCTGTGGTGACCTGAAAGAAAGAGGTTATCATCTGGATAACCCTGATGGGGCAAGTTCTTTGGCAAGGCACCGAAGTGGCTGGATGTCCAGCGTACAACAAATCTCACTCTGAAAACTGACCAGAACCTTCCTGAGTGGTAACCATTTACCTTTCAAGCACCAAAGCCTGGTGAACTTTATAAATGTTAAATTCTGTGCACAGTATAAAATTGCCTGCAACCAGTGAACTTGGAGGAATCAGAAGTGACATTGGACTGTGAACCAAAGAACTTTTCTGAACTTACACACACACATTGCATACACCTGCACTTAGAATTAGGAGGGGGTTAAGTTAGGTTAGTTAAGCCAATTCTGTTTTCATGTTCAAAGATAATTAAAAGCAACTTTTAAGTAACCCTTTGTCTTGGTGAATATTTATTGCTGCTGGGTTTATGGATCCTCTGGGCTCGTAACAGTAGACTTTCTGTTTAAAATTATGTAACAATGCTGCTTAGATTGAAAGTTCTGCCTCAGTCTGAAAGTATTTTGGACTCAAGCTACACATCAATGAATGGCCAGAAATCCTGTGCAAAGGGAGCAATGTTAAATCATTCTGATGACTCAAATATTTATGTTGTTTTTCTCAGTGCTGCCTAACCCGTTGAATATTGCCAACATTTTTGGTTTGTACTTTGCATTTCCAAGATCTGCAGTATTTCGCTTTACAATGAAATCCATCCACAGAATCAGTGGAGCGTTAGTTTTACAGAAATGGGAAAGTAAAGAAAAAGATTTTGAACCTAGTTAAGAGTCGATTCGAATTAAGCTGGCTTTTCAGGAGTATGTCCAACCTTGGAACCCCACAGCACATGGACAGCTTTTGTGCACCTTGTAAAATGATGGGGTATCAATTTAAATCAGTTTATGAGGCATCACTAAGTGTCAAGGTATGTTCCGAGACAAGGAAGGTAAAGTTTGAGACCATTTTTTTAATAGCATGTTGACCTAATGTCAAGATAAATGATCTGGAAAAGTAATTTTGAAATTCACCACAGCAATGAGAATTTCAGCTGTCATTCAGTAAGGCTGCATTTTACAACATTATCTAATCTCAGCAATGATAACCATGAAGCTTTGTGATTGTTGGAAGGGCTGAGGTGATTTGCAAATGTCCTTCAGGGAAAGAAATCTATTGGCTTTACCCAGACTGGAGGATATTTAGGATGAAGCTTTGCACTATTTCAATGTACTTTTTTTTCTATAGCCTGCAATTTTGTGACACTATATTCCACGCCTTTGTCTTTATGTGGCACTGTGTATTTTTTTTTTGTACTACTTGCTATGCTATGTTGAGGTTGACTTGGCTGGATAACATGCAAAACCAAGATTTTCACTGCATCTTAGTATATCAGAATCAGAATCAGGATTTATTGTCATGAATAAGTCAGGAAATTTGGTGATTTGTGGCATCATCAAAGTGCAAACATTCATAACACTACTATAAAAAACAAAAATCGTGCACGTAAAGTCAGGCAGAGTCCTTTGTACATTCATTATTCAGGAATCTGATGGCAGCAGGGAAGAAGCTGTCCTGTGCCACTGTGTGCTTGTCTTTAGGCTCCTGGACTTTTTCCTCAATAGGAGCAGAGTGAAGAGGGTGTGGCCTGGGTGGTGGGGGTCTTTGATGATAGAGGCTGATTTTTTAAGATGCCACCTCATGTAGATGTCCTTGATGGAGTGAAGTCTGGTGCCTGTGATGTCGTAAGCTGAGTTAACAACCCTCTGGAGTTAATTCTTGTCCTGAGAGTTGGCGCCCCCATACCAATCAGTGATGCAACCAGCCAGGATGCTCTCCACCTGTAGAAGTTTTTGAGAGTTTTCGGTGATGTACCAAATCTCCTCAGACATCTCACAAAGTATAGCCACTGGCGAGCCTTCTTCGTGATTGCATCAACATTGAGGTTCCAGGACAGATCCTCGAAGATGTTGACAGCTAGGAATTTGAACTCTTGACCTTCTCCACTACTGAGCCCTTGATGTGGACTGGGTCCGGTTCCCCTGACTTCCTCCTGAAGTCCACAATCATCTCCTTGGTTTTGCTGACTAGGTTATTGCCGTTACACCATTCAATGAGCTGATCTATCTTCCTCCTGTACACTTCCTCCTTTCTGTTTGTGATTCTGCCGACAACTCTAGGTGTCATTGGGGAACTTGTAGATGGTATTGGAATTGTCCCTGGCCACCATGATTAGAGCAGTGGGCTAAGCATGCATCCTTTGGGTGTGCCTGTGTTGATAATCAGTGAGGAAGTGACGTTGCTTTCAATTCGTACTGACTGTGGTCTTCCGAAGGAAGTCAAGGATCCAGTTGCGGGTGGGGTGGGGGGGTGGGTGTTCAGAGGCCTAGAGGTTGTAGCTTCTTGATCAACACTGAGGGAATAATGGTACTGAAGGCTGAACTGTAGTCAAAAATGAGCAGCTGTATGTATGAATTGCTGTTTTTGAGGTGATCCAGAGCTGACTGGAGAGGCAGCGATATTGTACCTGCTGCGGAGCGATTGTGACGATAGGCGAATTGCAGCGCGTCCAGATCTTTGCGTTAACTCTGGCCACAACCAACCTCTCAAAGCATTTCCTCACAGTATGCTACTAGGCGGTCATCGTCGAGGCAGCTCACGCCATTCTTATTGGGTACCAGGATGATTGATGCGAGAATAAACAATTTAGTTCAATTCAGTTGTGACTCAGGTCTGCCTGTCTTTTAACTGCCGTGCAATGTCTTAAATTGCCGAGCAATTCATATAATGCAAAGCCAATTTGTGACAGCCAAAATTGCTGGCCCAGCCACCGATATCAATACCCAGTATGTGATTTTATTAAATGTCAGTCTGTGCAACTTAGGCACACATGTTGCAGGCATTAAAAATGCTGAGAGAGACTTTGCAGACCGGGTCTAGAAAATCAAGTCCTTTTTCGGATGTTAAGAGATTCCATAAGTCTTGGAAACAAAGTCTTTAAAATATTCTTAGATATCTTGAGAACTAATCATTATTAATGATATTGTGAAGATTTCAGTACAAGACCTTTACTTGGAAAAAATGTTGAAATTCAGAGATTTCATTTCCACCACCTCCCCAAACATGGCATTGCCAGAGCTACTGAAATGGCTGCGCTGCTGCTGGTATAGACCCCGGAGAGTAGGGAGTGGGAACACAGCACTACTCTGCAGGGTTCTACTGCCTGATTTGTTTGCAGATGCCTCTGTACAGTCTTTAAATTGCCTGTTAAAGGTGCTGGCACTGTTTTTTATAAAACCTCGGCTGTCCGGACCCAAGATGGTGGTGCCTGTGCTAGGTAGTGTACCATGAAGTGATTGCAGACTCCAAAAGAGCAATGGACCAGGGCAGGGCAGCAGAAATGGAAAGAACACCCCCACTGTTGAGAAGGGGTAGTACATTTGGCATAGTGGTTAGTGCATTGCCTTTACAGCGCCAGCAGTCGGGCGCAGGGTTCAAATCCTGCGGTGTGGGTAAGGAGTTTGTTCATTCTCCCCGTGTCTGCATGGATTTACCCCGAGGGCTCAAGTTTCCTCCCACATTCAAAATGTACCGGGGTTGTAGGTTAATTAGGCATAAATTGGATGGTTGGATTCATGGGCCGAAATGGCCTGTCTGAATTGTAGAAAAAGAAGCACAGGAGATAACGTATCAGGATAGTGACCACTTGTGAGGGGGGGGGGGGTGGGGGGGTGGGGGTAAGTGGCTGAAGAACCCAGATAGGCTGCAGGCTATTGGCAACTTGCGGTTGAAGGACTCACACAAGCGGTGGGTAGCTGGAGAGTGACTCATGGAAACCAGGTATTGGAATCAGGATTCAAGAGGGTGCTGAGGGCGAGAATTCCTCAAGGGCCTCAGGTGCTGAAGCGTATCAGAAGTTTTGATCTGGAGCCCAGGTTGCCGATGGTTTGAACTGGAGTACTTGCAGAGGGTATGGGAGGCTAATCCACAGACACTCAGTCTCTGTGAAGGGATTCTCTTTTGCTTCTCTTTCTCCTATTGTTAGAGGAGCCAGGCAAGGTTCAAGGTGACTCTTTGTCTTACGGTAGAAATAAGTTAAAGTATATTAGATATTGAATGTATTACTATGTGACAATAAAAGGAACCTTTGAAATGCTGTAAGTTAGTTGATCCGAGCCACACGGAAGACTGGAGCTCTGCTCCACATTTTGTGATGAGGTGACATTGAAAAATGTCTACTCAGCTCTATTCCACTGACACCATCCAGGAGCTGTGTGTGGAAATTGGGTCAGAATGGTTTTGCACTCAACTGTGACAGCTTCTGTCCAGGATGAGCAACCATTGTGATGTAGGTATGAAGTATTGCCACTTGGATAAACTACTTGAAAGCATACACTCTCCACATGAAACTTCATTCAAATATATTCCATCTTTCTGAAGGGGAAGGAAGAGAAGTATTGGCATTGGAAGGAAATTTGTGGGAAGAATTATTTGCAGTGAGTCGTGGATGTGAAAAGATGCAGAAATTCAATTTTTTTTTAATGCTTGACTGAAAATCTCAAGCACACTGTGAGAAGTATTGGGTTGGATCACTTCATAATATATAAGGCAAATGCTTTGATGTTGACCAATTACTCATGAAGGAAGAGATACATTAAACATGATAGAATTGGCATAAATTATTCAATACTTCCCATGTTCAGAATTATTTGAACATAATGTATAGTAACACACCTTTTTCAAGAATTCTTTTCAGCTTATCTTATGTAATCACCTGAAAAATTACAAATAGTTTAAAAAATATTTTGACAATCAAAAGATATTTAAAACATCATTTGAAAATATATCATTTTCTGTTTTCATATTATACACAAAAAGAATTCATATGCCCTTCTGGCTGGATTATCTGGTATCACAATATAACAAGATTTGTTTCACTATATAACCACTTAAAATTTTAAAATGAAGAACTGCCTCATCACAAAAAGTGTTATTATGAATTTGTAATGCCATGGATTTAATTGTCCTGAATTAATTGAACACAAAATTGCAACATGCCCATCTAACGGTTTATTGATTTTGAGTTGACTCGTGCTGAATATAGATGAGTTCTCCCTCCGATTGCATTTTCAGTGACCAGACTTACCGTGGCTGAAGCAAGTGTAGATATCAGGGTTTTAAATCCAGTTATTTCTCTGGAAATTCAAAATCTAGCTTCACTGTCTAAAATGCTTCAAGAAAACTATCTGAAACATGTTTTTAAGATCATAATTAATGATTGAAGCTTCACACAAATACCCTGGCCGAAGGTTTGTTATTATTCCCTGCTCCATCTCAACGACATCGAGAGCTAAATTAGACTTGTGTTCAGATTGTGATGCACGGCTCAGTACAACTGGAAATGAAATTCATGCTGTCTTGTCATTTTGGCAATTGGTCAATGTTAACTGAATGGTTGAACGCCTTAGCACATCACTAGAGGCCAACTTCATGAATGGCTGGAGCTGGAGGTTAAATTGCTCCACAGTTTTCTTTTTAAAATATTTTTATTGAATTTAATTTAAAAAATCCACAAACATAATAATCTAATATATGGGATGAAATATAAGCCGGATAATTTGTACGTCTCAAATAATACCTGAATCATACATAGCATAATTTGTGGGTATCCTTCTCAATCAGACCCATATTTAAAATATTTCCAAAGAAAAAAAAGTGAAAAAAGGACCCCCCACATATATATCAAACCCGTCCGTTTAAATAAGGCAAACACTGTTCAAGAGGCATCCAAACACCTCATTTCTTTAAATGAGGGTGATTCTCCATTAACAGGCCCCACATCTTCTAAAACTTCACCTTTACATCTTTAACACTGTATCTGATTTTTTTTCTAAAGTCAGGAAGGACATGACCTCCTGCAACCATTGACCATGAGTAGGTGGAGTAATGTCTTTCCATTTCACCAAAAATGCCCATGTAGTTATCAATGAGGTAAATGCTAAAATTTGCCTCTGGGATGAAGTCAGTAGTATTTCCTCTTGAGAAAAATCAAATCAGGTGATGAAGGGTCTTAGTTCTAATTTGACCTTAGAAATGAGTGATAAAGTTTGAAAATCATTTTTCAATATGTTTTAAACTAGGGCAAACCCAGGATATATGTATCAATGAAGCCTCAAAAATATTACATGTATCACATAATGAATCAATATCAGAGTGAAAGCAAGATAGTTTAACCTTTGGAAGATGTGCTCTGTGCACCACTGAATTGCAGCAAGGTCGCTGTGCAACTTTTAAAGGGGGATGCTAATGCCATTGCCTTTTCCCTGTTAGCCTATGTTCTTCTCCCCTCCTCCCGCCTATTCCTTCAGGCCTCTGCCTGATTTTCCCCACTCCTGACGAAGGGTTCAGGCGTGGACTGTCTTTTACTGCCCTATGGATTCCGCATGAGCCGTTGAGTTCCTTCAGCACATTTTTTAGTGCACCGCCCTGATTGAAGGAATTCCTTTTGGGAAACTAGTGACACACATCAATCAGTTAATAACAGCTCTTAAATAAAACGTTCAGAGAATTGTTTCCAATTTTTTTTGAACAGCATTAATAAACTGAAATTTGAGTACATGAATGCCCAAAAACTTTCAAGTGAAATATCTTGCCTTCACCATTTAAAACATTCCCCCCCTTTTCGTGGTCAAAGTTAATGCCGCAATATTAATGATCTCCATCATGACGGTTTAGGACTTCAGAAGTGACCCAAACTCAAGAAAAACATGATAAAAGGTTTGGTGGATGACTGAGAGCAACAAAATGAGTACATTACTACCTGAGTTAAATATAAAAACAGAGTGAACCGCATTTGGATGTCCTCTGGGACACCATAATTTAAAACGAAGATGAACCTGCTGAGGCAAGTGCTCGGCCTACCACATTTGGCAATGGTAGGTAAGTTCAAGGATGACCGTAACCTTTATCATGCATTTTCCCGTGACATTAATTCCAGGACATTAACCCCATGAGAACACTTATCGTTGATCTTCCCCAAAGTGCTGACATTGACTTCCAACTGCCAGTGACATTATCTTCATAGCTGAATGGTGTTACACCTAGGCATTAATCCTTAACCATGACAACCTAACTGAGCCTGACTATCACGGAGGGTGGAGGCAATATCCTGCCCGACTGCAGCGGTATTGTCCTTTCAGCTTGCACACACTCGTAATTGCTTTAAACTTGAAAGTTAATTGGATAATCCTCTTCAAATCTAGCCAGATGATATTATGTGAGAGATAGAATTTGGCATTTCCTAACATTGTGTACCAGTCTCACAATTATTGGCTTTGTTTTGTTCATTAAAACACTCAAAATATCACGTGTAGGCAATTCACCCACCATTTTAAAGCATCATATGCAGGCAATTCACCCATCATTTTAACTCCTGACAATTTACCATTTGAATTGACCTTTTGTTTTAAACATTTATACACCAAAAGTGGGGAGTCACTTCGTTTATTGATTTGTCACCCTAATTCTTGGGGCTATTGTCCAAGTTTTCTTTTTCCCTATACAAGAGGCCTTTTAAAATGAGGAACTGTAGAATATTCCCAATGCATCAAATGACTTTTTGCTCCACTGCCTTATGGGGTTTCCTGGGAGATCAACCCTGTTCTCATTTAGTACCCTTCTCCTGTTCTTTATCCGTAGGCCTGCAAATTCATCTCTCGTCATTACTGATTAAATTCTCCTTTGAAGATGCTGCTTGATTTCTTTCCCAGCGAAATATCCAGTCAGAGAATTTCAGATCAAAATTACTCTCTGTCTTAAAACAAAGCTATTCTCACCTGGTTTCCTTTGTTTAAACTTTTACATCTTAAAAATGTTCCCTCCGATCCAGTCAGCTGTGTGGAGGGGTAGTTGGCTTCTCAATATGTGTCAACTTTAATCTGGACAAACCTTCTCATGCTACCAGTGATCCAAGACCCATTTTGTCTGTGCTTCACTAGTTATTTGAAGGTTGCTAACATTATTCATATTTCTATGCTCATTGAGAGCTTCCTGTTTGTAGCAATACCTCACATGCCACTGCAATCGTTGCTTTTGACTGTAACGAGAAGCACAACATTTAATCCAAGTATTGCACTTAATCTTCAAATTCGCCATTGATTCTGTAAATGTTTTTGGTGTGTTATTAATAGTATGCCTTTATTTCATTTCAAATTTCATTTCAACTTATCAAGTTGGTTGCAACGACTGGTCCATTCCACATATTGCAGACTTTATTATGATCATGTCCCAGAAAATTACCCAAACATTGAGGGACACCCACTGTTAGACTCCAGCAATGAGCATCCGAGTGGTGGCCAAGGGTACATCAACTAAATTAAATCTTTCTTTCCTGTCACAGAGCGACAATTGCAAGTTCAGTGGAAAGCGACCGCATATTTCGGCGTATTAGTCGAGTTGTGAAACCCCCCAAAAACATCTCTCAAAAAGTGGGGGGGGGGGGGGGTTGATTTCGATGCCAGATATGCCATAATACCGTTAAAATGAGGCTGAAAAAGGGGTTGACTTATACACCGAGATATATTGTAGTTAAGAAAGTTCAGATCTTCTGAAAGAGGAATGTGGCACTGAAATGTCAGTGTTAGATTTGTATAGAGGGTAGAATGTTATAGGACAGTGTTCCTCAACACTTTTTCCACTCACATACTTTATTAATTAATCCCTTACTAACCTCAGAGCACCTGTGGTATAAGATGTCATGGATTATTTAAGGTGGTGTGTGAGGGGATTAAAAAAAAGGTTGAGAATCACTGTAATAGAGTCAGAGAGTAAGAGGGTACAGAAAGAAACCCTTCAGCTCTCCAAGTCTGTGCCAATACATTTACACTAATCCCATTTATTTTCCCAGACTACACCACTCAAATAGCCCATGGGGATAATTTACAGTGCCTAATTAATCTATCCACCACCTCCCCATGACACCAAAGGTGATTTTATGAAGTGACACACCATTTAGGGTGGCTCCATTGGGGGAAAGAAAAGGCAGACTTACTTTTTACGGAGAAGGCCTAAAGAGAGCAGTGTTGGGAGCTCTTTTTATAAACAAGGGCTTGAGATGTGGGCATCCTGAGATCTCACACACACTCACAGGGACAATGTGACAATTTCAGAGATCAGGATTGAACACAAGTCTCTGAAGCGAAGAGGGAGCTGATCACTGTGCCACCTCTGTGGTCTTGTCAGGTTTATCTAAATTAAATCACTTATTAAATATATTGTTTTATTACTATTGGAAGCCTGAGACACCACTGAGGCCTGAACTCAATTTGTTTCCACTGCTAGAGATGTGAAGATGATGTGGTAATTGGAATATGCACCCAAAACGGTGGAGCTAAATACCACTCCAACTCCACCTTAGCGTTTGCTGGCGCGATCACAGAAGTGGGCCAGGTATCAACTAATGATGAGTCGGAGCATGGGGAAGAGATTAAAAGTCTACTGCCAAGATAACAACCTTTCACTGAATGTCGCAAAGGCAAGGGAGATGATCACCGACACCAGGAGAACAGCAGAGTCCGTAGACCTGTCCACATTGATGGTGTTTCCGTTAAAAGAGCACATGGCTTCAAGTTCTTAGCAGTAAATGACCTGAGCTGGGAGAAGCACAATCAAGAAAGTGCACCAGTACCTCTTAGAAGAGTGAGGAAGTTCAGAATGTGCTCCTTCCCCCACACGCCCCCCCCCCCCCCACCATCCTGTCCATCAGCACCTTTGAATGGTGCACCATCAAAATCATACTTACTGGATGCATCACAACATGGGGAGCTGCTCTTCTCATGATGACAAGAAACTACAGAAGGCAATGGAATGTAGCTCAGAACGTAACACCAACTTCCCTCCCCTCTGTGGATTTCATCTACATCGCCTGCTGCCTAGGAGAGGCTGCCGACATCCAGAAAGATCCATCACAATATGGGACACTCTCTTCTCCTTCCTCCCATTTGGATGGAGGCTTAAGATCACGAAGACACTTATCAACAGACTTGTAGGCAGTTTCTACCTTTCAGCAATCAGGCTCTTGAATGAACCTCCTAACACTGCTCTCACCCTGCTCTTCATTGATGCCTCACCTACGGCTCCTAGAACGCTTCCACCAGCGTTGTCTCCGCTCCATCCTCAACATCCATTGGAGCGCTTTCATCCCTAACGTCAAAGTACTCGAGATGGCAGAGGTCGACAGCATCGAGTCCACGCTGCTGAAGATCCAGCTGCACTGGGTGGGTCACGTCTCCAGAATGGAGGACCATCGCCTTCCCAAGATCGTGTTATATGGCGAGCTCTCCACTGGCCACCATGACAGAGGTGCACCAAAGAAAAGGTACAAGGACTGCCTAAAGAAATCTCTTGGTGCCTGCCACATTGACCACCGCCAGTGGGCTGATATCGCCTCAAACCGTGCATCTTGGTGCCTCACAGTTTGGTGGGCAGCAACCTCCTTTGAAGAAGACTGCAGAGCCCACCTCACTGACAAAAGGCAAAGGAGGAAAAACCCAACACCCAACCCCAACCAACCATTTTTCCCCTGCAGCCGCTGCAACTGTGTCTGCCTGTCCCGCATCGGACTTGTCAGCCACAAACGAGCCTGCAGCTGACGTGGACTTTTACCCCCTCCATAAATCTTCGTCCGCGAAGCCAAGCCAAAGATTGATGCCTAATTGATCTTCCTTTTAATTGTATTTGTATCCTCTGCAAATTCTGCTCTTGTCTTGGTTGAATGCAATGCCTGTTCACAGGAAGAACCCTTCTCACTGAACCACATATTTTGTGACAAATAAATATAAACTAAAATGATCGTAAAAACTAAGATAAATAGCCACCAGACTATGCTCAATGCCATCAATTTTTTCTACAACACTCTGCATATCAAGTGACTATAAAGGGAAAAATAAGCACGTTTGCAAGGATTTGAATCAATCAAGGGTGAAACAGAGCATTTTATTAAAATTTAATATGAAAGATTAACAAAACAATAAGTCAACAATACATGTTAGAAATCAATAAGCAGCAGGTTTATGATGGTTAGCCTGGAGAATCTCAGAGGGCCTTGGCACCGATCGCAATTCAACCTAACAGGTCGCAAGAGCTCACTCAATACTCACACTTATATAATCAAAAAGTCTGCGCTTATTTCCTAATCTACACAGACTTGTTCATTGTAACTTGAAAACTTATCATTATTCAAAATGATAGGCAGGTTGTCAACCAAACCAATATCACCCGTCTCCAGAAGCAAATTCATTTTGTCCCTTTATGTCTCACATCTGCACATTTCAAGGCATTTCAAAACGAACCTTACATTTTGCTTATTTTCCCAATTAAGGGCAGCATGGTTGGCATAGTGGTGAGGGCAACACCTTTACGGCGACAGCGATTGGAGCCTGGGTTTGAATCTCGCGCTGTCTGTAAGGAGTTTGTAGGTTCTCCCCATGTCTTGCGTTGTCTCCCCCTCCCCCAGGGGCCCTGGTTTCCTCCCACCTTTTGAAACGTACCAGGGGGGATGGGTCGGAGATTAATTAGGTGGAAATTGGGCAGCATGGATTCGTGGGCCAAAATGGCCTGTTATCGTGCTATATATCTATATTAAAAAAATACATTTAAAAAAAAACATGCCTGTGTGGTGGCTCACCACAAAGTAGACGAACTGGCCCCACTTGTAAGCCACGCGGCGGGGCAGTGGGCCAAAATGGCGCTGTCGGGGGTTTCCCTTCCTTCCACCTTGGGGCTCAGAAACCCGCGCTTGGGGACCACGTGACGCCCGGGTGACATCAGCGCCCTCCAGCGTGGTTCTCAGCCAGGTCCGGGCTGGGAGTATAAGTGCAACCCAGCAGCCTGCAATAAACTAGTCTGCTCACTGAGCTCATCCTGTCTGGTTGTGTGTGTTATTGCAAGAGCAGTGTAGCTGTCGCTACAAATGGTGACCCTGACTTGTTCAAATGTCTTTGAACCCATCATGAGCGAGCCTGGGATCAGTGCTATAGCTGTAAAACTGCTTGACTTCTGGGTTCAGGAGCTAGAGACCTGGTTTGGCCATGCGGAGGCCAAATTTCACCTCCGCCAGATTTCGTCCGACACGACCAAATTCTAACGTGTGTTCGTTTCCCTGCACCAGGCTACCGCCAGATGCGTGCGGCACCTTGTTCAGCACCCACCCGCCGAGGACAAGTATGAGACCATCAAGTGAGTCCCTTGGACTATCTCGGGTGCTGCACCTCGACGCCCTGGGGGACAGGTCCCCGATGGAACTGATGGACGAGATGCTCACGCTCATGGGTGAGCACACTAACTGCCCACTTTTCGAGCGCATCTTCCTTGAACAAATGCCAGGGAAAATCTGCCCACTGCTGGTTCAGGAGAGCTTCACTGACCCGAGGATAGTCACCCAGAAGGCCCAAGAGCTATGGCTTGCACGATTTTCGGAAGGCTCAGTGGTCCAGCAGGTCATGAGGCATGGGCATGGGCATGACCATGCCAAGCCTGCCCCTAGTGCTGTGGTAGAGCATCCAGCCCCTTCAGGGGCCCTCAAGAGCATAACCAAGGCCGCAGCATCCGATTCAGGCCTTTGCTTTTACCACCAGTGTCGTCAGCCCTGCTCGTTCCAGGGAAATTACCAGGCTGGCCACTGTTAATGGCTGTGGTGGCTGACCAAGGACACAGCCTTCTCTACATGCGGGACTCAGTCAGCGGTCTGCAGTTCTTCGATGACACTGGAGCTCAGATCAACGTTATCCCGGCAACAGCCATCGAATCCAGGAACCGACCTCGTGGACCTCCCCTCCATGTGGCCAACGCAATGGCAATCCGGACGTATGAGACAAGACAGTCCACATCCAGATTGGCCAAAGGAATTTCGCGTGGAGGTTCACCGTCTCATCCTTCCCGTCTGTCATCTTGGGTGCAGACTTCTTCCTCACACACGGGCTTCTGGTGGTCATTCAAGGTAGGTGCCTGGTGGACGCCTCAATGCCGCCCGCTTGGAGCAACCACAGGTGGCCACGATCAACATGGCCAAAGACTAGTTCCAGCAGATCCTAGGTGAGTTCCCGACACTCCTCAAGCCACAGTTCTCCGCTGCCTCAACGTGCCATGGGGTGTTCCTCCACATCCCCACCCAGGGCCCGCCGGTTCACCCCAAGGCATGCCTGCTCCCACCTGACAAGCTCCAGGTAGCAAAGGAGGATTGTTTGCACCTGTTGGAGCTGGGGATCATTCAGTGGTCCGACAGCCCGTATCCTCACCCCTCCACCTGGTCCTGAAATCTTCCAGTGACTGGCGTCCCTGCGGAGACTATCAATGACTCAACGAGGCAACCGTTCCTGACTGTTACCCTTTTTCTAACCTCCAAGACTTTACGGCCAACCTGCATGGTGCAAGGGTCTTCTCCAAGGTTGACCTGGTGTGCAGATATCACCAGATCCTGATGCACCCTGAGAACATACCCAAGACGGCCATCATCACCTCCTTTTGTTTGTTTGAATTCCTCCGCATGCCGCTCGGGCTCAAGAACGCTACTCAGACCTTCCAGTGCCTCATGGACTCTGTGGGTAGGGTCTTGAATTTTGTCTTTATTTATTTGGATGATATCCTCATTGCCAGCAAGGACTGGGCACAACACAAGGCCCACCTGCATGCCCTTTTCTCCCAGCTGGCCAACTTAGGTCTTACCATCAACCCGACCAAGTGCCAGTTTGGGAAAGAGTCCATGCAGTTCCTGGGCCATACCATCATGGCCGAAGAAGCAATGCCCGCCGGTGTGAAGGTTACCGCTATCAGGGAGTTCCCACATACAGACAGCCTCAAGGGGCTGCGGGAGTTCGCGGCTATGGTCAACATTTACAACCGCTTCATCCTGGGAGCGGCGTGCATCATGCAGCTGCTCTTCGCCTTCATCGCAGCCAAGCACAAGATGCTCGCTTGGAACCCAGAAGCCTGCACCGCATTTGAGGCCACCAAAGATGCTCTGGCGAAGGCCGCCATGCTTGCCCTCCCACACACTGACCTGCCTATGGCACTCTCTATCGATGCCTCTGCCAAAGCCATCGGTGCCGTCCTGGAGCAACAGGTGGAAACCACTGGCATTCTTCAGCCGCCTGCTTTGCCCGCCAGAACACAAGTATAGTGCCTTCGACTGCGAGTTACTGGGCATGTACCTGGCAGTGCGGCATTTCCGCTATTTTTTGGAGGGGAGGACTTTTACCATTTTCACAAACCACAAACCCTTTACCCAGGCGCTTGCGATGGCAAAGGATCCCTGGTTGGCCCGCCAGCAACGTCACCTCTCCTTCGTGTCAGAGTTTACCACTGATATTCGGCACAAGGTGGGGAAGGACAATGTAGTTGCCGATGCACTCTCATGACCGGCCAACTGCACGTGGATGCCTGGCCTCGACTTCGACCAGCTCGCCCAGGACCAGGAAGTTGATGAGGAGACGAGGGCCTTCAAGACTGCCATCACTGGCCTGCGGTTCTGAGACCTCACGGCTCGGAGCGGCGAAGGAACCATCCTGTGTGATATCTCCTGGGCACCCCGCAGCCAATGGTTCCCCAGCAGTGGCGCAGGCAGGTCTTCCATCACATCCATGACCTTTCACATCCATCCATCAGGTCCACGGTCCAGATGGTGGCAGGACGGTTCATATAGCATTGGCTGCAGAAGCAGATCTTGGGCTGGGCCAGAATATATACCCATTACCAGATATCCAAGGTGCACAGGCACACCAGGGTGCCCGTACAGGAATTCGAGCATGTCCGGGAACGGTTCAGCCACATTCACGTGGACATCGTTGGGACCTTACTGGTTTTCCGGGGCAACCGATACCTATTAACGGTGGTGGACTGCACCACTCGCTAGCCCAAGGCAATCCCAATGCCAGATGCCTCCACCGACTCTTGCTCCCAAGGCCTGTTGCATGGTTGGGTTGCCCAGTTCGGCGTCCCAGCTCACCTCACCAGTGATCGAGGCACCCAGTTCACATCTGCACTCTGGGCACAGCTCACCAACAGGTTGGGGATACAGGTACACTGCACCACGGCCTACCACCAGCAGGCCAATGTTCTGGTAGAACGTCTGCACCGCCACCTTAATTCGGCACTCATGGCCCACCTCACTGGTCCCAACTGGACGGACGAACTGCCTTGGGTGCTCCTGAGCATCCACTCCACTCCCAAGGAAGATCTGGAGGTGTCATCAGCTGACCTGATCTACAGTGCGCCACTGGCACTACCTGGTGAGTTTGTCAACGCACCTCACAATCCCCAGCGGTTGCCGCATGAATTACTTCCTCACCTCAGAGCATACTTGGACTCGTTCGAACCCCCACCGCTGTCCAGGCATGGCACCCGCCTGTCTCACATTCCTGGCGAGCTGTTTTCCGTGGAGTTTGTTTTCGTTTGGTGGGGCCCAACTGTGGCACCTCTGCAGTGACCGTACAAGGGGTCATACAGGGTTATACAGCATCCTGGCTCGACATTCATGCTGGACTTGGGCAGCAGGAATGAGCTGCTTATCATGGACAGGCTGAAGCCAGAGCATCTCGATCCCACCAAGCCCATGGTTGTTGCCCAGCCCAAGAAGCGAGACCGCCCGGCATAAAAGGACATTGGCGCTGGTTCTGGGGGGGGGGTGGTGCTGTGTGACGGCTCACCTCAAGGCAGGCGAACCGGCCCTGCTTGTAACCCATGCGGCAGAGCAGCGGGCCAAAATGGTGCCCGTTGGGGGTTTTCCTTCCTTCCAGCTCAGAAACCCACGCTTGGGGACCACATGATGCTCAGGTGACATCAGCGCCCTCCAGCCCGATTCTCAGCCAGGTCTGGGCTGGGAGTATAAGTGCAGTCCAGCAGCCTGCAATAAACTAGTCTGCTCACCGACCTCAACTCGTCTGGTTGTGTGTGTTATTGCAGGAGCAGTGTAGCCGCTGCTACACCTGTTCACTTTGAGGTTACTGTCAGCTAACAACTACACTTCAAAGAAAAATATATTTTATCAACCCTCTCATGATATTCCAACCTTTGGAGTTATCTGTTCACCATACCCCAATGAATACTTGTCAATGAGTGACTTGTATGGCCTCTTATCAGCACAAGGAGTAGTTTTCTTGCAGCTGAAGGCAAGGGCCTGGAAAGAGAAAGAAGGTCAAGCTTGCACCATGCCCAACAAGATCAGCTTTCCCACTGACAAATGCGCAGAGAGGTTGGGACAGGCCTGGTGCTGTCAATGTGGATAGCAGAAAGTCCAGCTTAGGTCTCCTGATGTGCCTGGACGCAGAAAATTTTCCACCTTTCATTGAGGCAATCAGCCTCCTTGAGAGGCTCTGCTGCTTTGTTTTAGAGATGCAGCACAATGACCGTTCCTTCAGAACCGTGAGGATGTGCCACCCAAATACATCAACAAACTCGGTATGCTTTTGGAGGGAGGGAAGGTGGAGGGTGGGTTCTGTGGCTAAAAAAGGCACAGGCCATGGGCTGTTGGTGGCATGAAACTCATGCAGGCTGCAGGCAACTGCGGTCAAAGGACTCACACCAGGCTGCGGACTGCTGAAGACTGGCTTGAGGGGTACCAGGTATCAAAACTGGGATGCGAGAGGGTGCTGAGGGCTTCCTGATCATGTCGGAGATTTGGTTTGGGAGCTCGGGCTGCTGGTGGTTTGGACTGGATTCTGTGTGCCTGCAGGGGCTCCAGCAGGGCTGGAGGTGAAGCTACGGACACACACGGGACTCTGGGTGGGGACTGGCTTTTGTTTCTCTTTCTCTGACTGTAAGCGACGCTTCAGGCAACTCCTGCCGATGGCGAATTTGTCTGCCTTATGGCAGATGAAAGGAAATTCTGTGTAATGTAGTACTGTTTTTATTACATGGCAATAAAAGAATCTTTAATCTTAAAACTGGAGCACACAGATCATGGGGAGAATGTATAAACTACTTGCAAATAGCAACAGATTTTAACTCAAGTCACTGACACTGCAATTCTTCAATAAAGTTCAAGTTTATTATCATACAATTGTATAATTACAACTGGATGACACATTGTTCTTCAACCTTGTGTAAAAACATGCAAACACATATAGATGCAGAGCACACATATTTACAAGTAATTTATCGGGCACACAAAACTCAAAACGGTCAACCAGTTTACCTATCTCGGCTGCACCATTTCATCAGATGCAAGGATCGACAATGAGATAGACAACAGACTCGCCAAGGCAAATAGCGCCTTTGGAAGACTACACAAAAGAGTCTGGAAAAACAACCAACTGAAAAACCTCACAAAGATAAGCGTATACAGAGCCGTTGTCATACCCACACTCCTGTTCGGCTCCGAATCATGGGTCCTCTACCGGCACCACCTACGGCTCCTAGAACGCTTCCACCAGCGTTGTCTCCGCTCCATCCTCAACATCCATTGGAGCGCTCACACCCCTAACGTCGAGGTACTCGAGATGGCAGAGGTCGACAGCATCGAGTCCACGCTGCTGAAGATCCAGCTGCGCTGGATGGGTCACGTCTCCAGAATGGAGGACCATCGCCTTCCCAAGATCGTATTATATGGCGAGCTCTCCACTGGCCACCGTGACAGAGGTGCACCAAAGAAAAGGTACAAGGACTGCCTAAAGAAATCTCTTGGTGCCTGCCACATTGACCACCGCCAGTGGGCTGATAACGCCTCAAACCGTGCATCTTGGCGCCTCACAGTTTGGCGGGCAGCAGCCTCCTTTGAAGAAGACCGCAGAACCCACCTCACTGACAAAAGGCAAAGGAGGAAAAACCCAACACCCAACCCCAACCAACCAATTTTCCCTTGCAACCGCTGCAATCGTGTCTGCCTGTCCCGCATCGGACTGGTCAGCCACAAACGAGCCTGCAGCTGACGTGGACTTTTTACCCCCTCCATAAATCTTCGTCCGCGAAGCCAAGCCAAAAGAAGATATGTAGTACACATGTAAAATTAAAGAAATATTAATAAATAAATAGCAGATTCTCGGAGGGATTGTGTGAGCAGTTCATCAGTTATTCAGCAGTCTCGTGGCCCATGGGAAGAATCTGTTTCACTGCCTGGTTCTAGCTCTAATACTCCTGTATCTCTTTTGCATTGAGATTAGCTGGAAGATGCTGTCTGTAGGGTGGTATGGGTCCTTAAAGGTTTAGCGAGACCTCTTCAAATTTAAATTATTTGAGTCCATGCTGTCCGATTTACACCTCATAAAATTACACCCCAATATGTTTTTGAACAGTGGGAGGAAACTGGAGCCCCTAGAGAAAAATTTGCGGAGAATGTACAAACTCCTTACAGTCAGCACCGAATTCGAACCCAGCTCCGGTCCCAATTGCTGGCGATGTAAACCCATTGCGCTAACCGCTACTCCAACGATGCCCCCCTAATTCAATGATCCCAGTAGATCATGTCGATGGTGGGGATGGGGTGGGGAGAAGGAGACCCCAGTGAACCTCTCTGATCCTCTCTGCCAGTCCTGTGGACTGACCTCCGACCCGACGCTCTGCAGCAACTGAACCACGCTGTGATACAGCCGGCCAGGACAAGAGTTCTTTTTGAACATTGAAAGGATAGTGGTTTGCCCACCTCAGTCTTATCGGGAAGTACAGTTGCTGTTGCACCTTCCTGATAAGTGAGGAGTTGTTATGTGCCCACAATAGGTCACTACTTAAATGGACACCAAGGAACTTGTTGTTCTCTATCTGCAGTGGAGGGTGGTCGTCCCTGGTATTCCTGAAGTCCACAAGCGTCTCCTTTGTCTTGTTCACAGTGAGAGTCAGGCTGTTATTCTTGCACCATGACATGGGATTTTCCACCACATCTCTGAAGTGCAACTCTTTGTTGTTGCTGATGAGGCCAACGACTGTTGGGTCACCTGCCAACTTGATGACACTGTTGGAGCTGGATCTGGTGATGATATTGTGAATCGGTAGCGTGGATGAGAGGGCAAGGCACATGGCCCTGAGGCCACCAGTATTCAACGTGGCAGTGTTCGACATTCTGCTCCTGACACTGTTGTCTTTTTGTTAGGGAGTCCATAATCCAGTTACAGAGACAGGTGTTGAGTCTGAATGAAGACAGCTTCTCCACCAGCCTCTGGGGAATGAGCTGAACTCAATGAACAGAGGCCTGATGTACGAGGTGTTTTTCTTGACTTGGTTGAATGTAATGCCTGTTCACGTGAAGAACCCTTCTCACTGAACCACATATTTTGTGACAAATAAATATAAAGGAAAACGATTGGGACAGGAGTGAGTGGAGAGACAAGGCAAGAGTATCATCAGTGGAATGGTTCCGTCTGTCGGCAAATTGAAATGGATCCAGTGTGTCTGGGAGGTGCGCATTCCATCACCAGACGCTTGAAGCATTTCATAATGGTGGAGGTCAGTGCCAATCCAAGTACCAAACACAAGGACTGACTGATTTTTTCAAATAGGCTTCACGAAGAAGGAGATGGAGCGGGTTTTTCACGTACACCCCGTTCAATGTTCTATCAGTGCATCCTGCGCAGTCATACAACATCCAGTTTACACTTTCTCTGAAATGCTTGGGCAGCCTTGTCTACCAAATTAGGCTGCATTGTTTGGGATCTAACTCATGGCCAAACTGACTCTTTGCAAGGGCAGTATGGACTGACCTGGCATTCCCAAATGGCAGGGCAGTCTCTGAATGGTGAGTGGGTTTCAGGTTTCAAATCCTGAGGCCTTGCCCTCTGAGAACCCTTGACAGTCATATCAAAGGATTTTTAGAGAGGTTTTTTTTTTCCCGAGGGTATGATATATTTAAAAATGTCAGAGATTTAATAGATTCACAAGATCACAAGACAAAGAACAGAAGCAGGCCACTTGGCCCATTGAGTCTGTTCTGTAAATCTACACTAAGCTAGTCTACACTAATTCCAAATTCCAGCCTTTTCCCCATATTCCTTGATACCCTCACTAATGAGATACCTGTCTCTTTCTTGTTTAAATACTCCCAGTGGTCTGGCTTCCACTGCTGGTTGTGGTTGTGAGTTTCACAGAGCCTCTGGCTAAAAAAGTTCTTCCTAATCTCTGCTTTTAATGGATAACTTCTAATTTTCAGTCTATGACCCCTTGTCCTCAATTCACCCACCGGGAGAAACATCTTACCCCCATCGACCCTATCTAAACATTTCAAAATACTAAATGTCTCTTTGAGATCTCCTCTCATTTCCAATGAATACAACTCAAGAGCTGCCAGACACTCTTCGTACGTTAATCCTTGCATTCCGGGAATCATCCGAGTAAATCTTCTTTGCACCCTCTCCAACAACATCACATCCTTTCTAAGATAGGGGGGCCAAAACTGTACACAGTACTCCAAATGTGGTCTCACCAGTGCCCCATAGAGCCTCATCAACACCTCTTTACTCTTATATACTTTTCCTCTTGAAATGAATGCCAACATAGCATTCTCTTTCTTCACTACCAATTTTAAGTTTCCCAGCACGAGAACAACCAGGTCCCTTTGCACCTCCGAGGTCTGAATTTTCACCCCGTCCAAATAGTATTCTGGCTGTTTATTTCCATGACCAAAATGTTAAATCTCATCTGCCATATTTTTGCCCAGAATCCTAGTCGATATCCTTTTGCAAGTTTACAGATTCTACTACACTTCCCACTCCGCCACCTATCTTGGTGTCATCCGCAAATTTGGCCACAAAACCATTCATACCACAATCCAAATCATTAATATAAATTGTAAACAGCCCTAAGACCAACCCCTGAAAAAGTTTTAAAAATCAAAAATTAAATAAAGAAAAGAATATTGAAATTAAATAATAAAACACTTACTGTTTTTTTTCCCCCTCACAGTCTGTGAAACAGCTCAGATCAAATGTCCAGGGTTGCTGTTGATGCGTCAGTCGTCTCTGACATTTGGATCTCCTGTTCAACCCTGCTGGGCTGAGCAGTAACATCCACCAACATCTGAGTTCTAGCACATCTTGGACCCCAGCCTTCCACCGCGCATGTTGGCAGCTCCCTTTGGAAAAGACGGTCTGCACATTGGGCTCAATTTTTAATTTTTAAAATAAGTTTAGAGATCCAGCACAGTAGCAGGCACTTCCTGTCCAGGAGACACTGCTGCCCAAATATACCCATGTGACTATCTAATCTTCTCACCCAGTGCATTTTTGAAATGTAGGAGGAAACCAGAACATGCGGAGGAAACACTCACGGTTGAGGAGAACGTAAAAACACCTTACAGACAGCAGCAAAGTCAAACCTGGGTCAACTGCACTGTAATAACATTGTGCTAACCACTGCACTAACCATGCCTATTGCCTGTATGACAGGCAAAGATATCACAAGGCAAACGTAATCTGCCATGCAATTTCAATCAGAAGTAGGGTGAAATTATTGCATATCATGTAGGTCAACAAATTAAAATATTTTGCTCATTCAGTCTGAGAGTTTAAATACCACAAAATGCAAAGATTTCTGTTGTGTCTAGCTGAAGGAAATTACAAATCACCATTAAATTAAATGCACTTTGTTCATTTACTTTTTCAAATGTAAAGTAATTGACCCTTTTAAATCACTATTTAATCATTACACTGCTATAATTTGCGTTCATTTGGATAGAAAGTTTTGAACTATGAAGGGTTTTCATTTAGTTGGAATCCAAAATGTACAGTCAGCACTCATAAACTTGATATTTCAAGTGTGTTTCTCTTTTGATATTCAATGTGTACCTATATATGTTATATGGTTATTCAATTTATTGATTCTTAAGAACAGGATTTGAAGGATGTGTGTATTATCCCACAGGCATGTCTTTCAGAAAGAGACATAAACATGTAGACTGGTGAAAAGAGAATGTATCCTGTGGGAAATGTAAATACACCTGTATAAATAATGTGAGGCAGACTCATGTCATGTAAGATGTTTAAATCAGTGCATCCTTTTTTTTCCATAGACAACTACGATTGCATAAAAGATTAGAAACCTTTGTCCAAAACTGCTCTGGTTTTATGATAAATAGATTTATGATTCTAACCTTTGCTGTTTAAAATATTAGATCAAAATATGATGCCATACTTTCCAAATGTGAAATGCCATTGAAAAATGATTATTGAGGACATTTAACACAGGAAATTGAAAGGGGCTAGGGCAGTGGTTCCCAACCTTTTACTTTCCACTCACGTACCACTTTAAGTATTCCCTATGCCATAAGTGTTCTGTGATTTGTAAGGGATTGCTTAAGGTGGGATGTGAGTAGGAAGGGAAGATTGAGAATCACTGCTCTAGACCCAATTATTACTGAAATATTTTGCTTGAGAAAAATTGTCATTGGCCCATTTCCTTTCGAGTTATGAAACAGGGCACATAACAAAACAATTTGGAATGATTAAAACAGTGGTTTTCAAACTTTTTATTTCCACTCACATACCACCTTAAGCAACCTTATAAAAACAGAAAGCAAAAAATTTTATAAATATATAAAATGGAAGAGGGTGGCCAGAGTTAACATAGGACCCTTGGAGGATGAGAAAGGAAAACTGGTAGCACAAAATGAGGAAATGGCCGAGGCATTGAACAAATATTTTGTGTCAGTCTTCATGGTGGAAGACACGTCCAGCATGCCCAAGTGCAGAGTTAAGGATGCAAATGTTGGGGAAGGCCTTGATAAAATAGTTGTTACAAAGGAAGTAGTAATGGAGAAACTAATGGGACTAAAGCCAGACAAATCACCTGGTCCTGATGATATGCATCCAAGGGTTCGGAAGGAAATGGCAGAAGTTACAGTTGATGCATTGGTGATCATATACCAAAATTCCTTGGATGCTGGGCAGGTCCCAGCAGACTGGAAGACAGCAAATGTCATGCCACTTTTTAAGAAGGGATGTAGGCAGAAGACTGGAAATTATTGGCCAATTAGCTTGACATCTGTAGTTGGAAAAATGCTTGAAGCCATCATAAAGATGAAATAGTGAAACTTTTGGAACGTAAGGGTTCAATCAGGCAGACACAGCATGGTTTTAGAAAGGGAAGATCTTGTTTGACAAACTTATTAGGATTCTTTGAGGACATAATGGGTGTGGTGGATAGAGGGGAACAGGTTGATGTTGTATATTTGGATTTCCAGAAAGCATTTGATAAGGTGCTGCACAAGAGACTTAACAGTAAGTTACAGGAAAGTGGAGTCCGGCGAAGTATATTGGCATGGATTGAAAATTGGTTGTCTGACAGGAGGCAGAGAGTCGGGATAAGTGGGAGTTTTTCAGGTTGGCAGAGAGTGGTAAATGTGGTGCTGCAGGGGTCGGTACTCGGCCCACAACTGTTCATCATTTACATTGATGACTTGGAGAAGGGGACAAAATGTGGTGTAGCCAAGTTTGCAGATGACACCAAATTGAGTGGAAGAGCAAATTGTAATGAGGATGTGGAGAGTCTGCAGAGGGATATAGTTAAGCTGGATGAGTGGGCAAAGGTCTGGCAGATGGAGTACAATGTTAGTAAGTGTGAGGTTATCCACTTTGGCAAGAAAAATAAAAGAGCTGAATATTATTTAAAGGGTGAAAAACTACAGCATGCTGTTGTGCAGAGGGACTTGGGAGTGCTTGTGCATGAATCGCAAAAAGTTAGGTTGCAGGTGCAGCAGGTTATTAAGAAGGCAAATGGAATGTTGGCCTTCATCGCTAGAGGAATTGAATTCAGGAGTAGGGAGGTAATGTTGCAACTGTATAAGGTACTGGTGAGACCGCACCTGGAGTACTGTGTCCAGTTCTGGTCTCCATATTTGAGGAAGGATAAACTGGCTTTGGAGATGGTCCAGAGGATGTTTACTTGGTTGATCCCTGCGATGAAGGGGTTGACATGATGAAAGATTAAATCGTCTAGGATTGTATTCGCTCGAGTTCTGAAGAATGAGAGGAGATCTTATAGAAACATATAGAATTATGAAGGGTATGGATAGGATAGGATAGATGTAGGAAGTTTTTTTGAGCTGGCTGGGGAAACTAAAATGAGAGGACACAGTCTCAAGATTCGGGGGAGTAGATTTAGGACAGAGATGAGGAAAAATAGTTTTTCCCAGAGAGTAGTGAATGTTTGGAATTCTCTATCCAGGAAAATGGTTGAGGCTGCTTCATTAAACATATTTAAAATTCGGTTAGATAAATTTTTACATGATAGAGGAATTAGGGGATATGGGGAGAAGGCAGGTAGGTGGAGTTAGGTCATAAATTAGATCAGTCATGATCTTATTGAATGGCGGAGCAGGCTTGATGGGCCATTTTTGGCCTACTCCTGTTCCTACTTCCTATGTTCCTATGTTCCTTATTAATCACAGAAAACTTATAGCACAGGGAATACTTAAAGTGGTATGTGAGTGGAAAGTAAAAGGTTGGGAACCACACTGGGCTAGCGTAAAGAATTCCACTTTAGAAATGAATGACACTTTTTAATGATGGAAGTGAAAGGAAAGATCAAAGAAGTCAACACGGTATGGTCTACCTGTGTCTAACCTGCGCATACCTGCATTTCCCAAAATCTTGCCTCAACCAAGCTCAAGAATTCTGAGACAGAGAAAGTTGTACTTGTGATGTTTCTTCCATTATAGTTAAGAAACTTGGGTTCTTTTCAAAACACTAGATTTATTAACTAAGCAAACAGCACTAAGGACAGAACATACACATGGCAGACCTCATGTGGAGGCATCCACCTTGAATCTATCCAAGATGAAACAGCATTCCCAAGATGCAACATTCCCCAGATGGCATACACTCTGCCTCCGACTCATCCTGGTGGTAGCACTCTATCACAACATCCCCTTTCCTTGAGATGTTTAATTAAACATGACACATTTATACAGTATTATTTCAATTTAAAGTTCAACACTAACATAACATGAACATTGGCAGCACAAACTTTTAAATGCGCAGTTCTTTTTCTTTTAAAGATTCAGTCTGTCACATGCTTTGACAACTCACGTGGATCCTCTTAGCACAGGTGCTTAAATCGGCTCTGCTGGTTCACTACTGTCCAGCATGGGTGGTGTTTCCTCTGTTTCTGTGCTGGATGAATCTAGTGTATTTATCTGTTCCTGCAGTATCTCTGACATTTTCAGCAGGCTCCTTTGATTCCTCCTCAGTATTTGAACCTCCTCTGTTCTGACAGTGTAGGATCTTGGATTTACTTCTCCCAGAACAGTAGCCTTTTTGTCATAAGTGTTGGAATCTCTTAGACCCACTGATCCATGTTGTGCCAGTGGCCCGAAACTTCTCGATGACTTGCCATAGTTTGCCTTTTGTCTCCCTTGCAGACTGTTTCCATATGACATCTGGGTTCTTGTTTGTATCTGCAGAGAAGGTCAGTGTGGTGCATAGTCTACATCTCATCACAAACTCAGCGGATGAAGTGGTGAAACTCTGTTACTCAATAGAGCTAGATAGGGATCTGACCCACTGTCTTGTGCTTTCTTGAGGAACTGTTTAACTATGTGAACTCCTTTATCTGCTTTGCTGTTTGACTGCGGATGCAGAGGTCTTGAAGACACATGTCAGAAATCATACTCCTCTCCAAAGTTCTGCAATTTTCTTCCTCTGTAGCATGGTCCATGGTCACTGTAGATAATTTGAGAATTCCGTATCTTGCAAAGATCATTTTCATACATTTGATCAAACAAGCATCAGATGTGCTAGGAAACAGTGCAATCTCCAAATAGTTCAAGAGATAATCAATAACAAGCAAGTAATTCTTTCCACACATCTGAAACAGATCAGTCCCAACTTTATGCCATGGTTCTGCTGGTACATCAGTTATTATCATGGATTCTTTTGCCTGCATTGCATGATGTTTCAAAAACACTTCGCAGCTGAAAACCATCCTGTCAATGTCAGCATTTATCTCTGGCCAATAAATAGCAGTTCTGGCCCCCCTCTTGCATTCTTTCCATTCCAAGGTGCCCCTCGTACACCCTCTTCAGCATCTCTTGTCACAATGATTGAGGAATGATAATTCTGCTCTCTCTGAGTAGAAGCCCATTGACAACACTCAGCTCTGCTCTGATGTTGTAGTATGGCTGACATTCACCTCTAGGCCATTTTTCATACAAATTCTTGATGACCTTCTGTAGAACTGTGCCCTTTTCTGTTTCAGCTGGATTTCATGTCAGAATCAGGAAGAGATTCAGTGATCAGATACATGGAGATTAATTTCTATTTCTGTGGAACTCTCATTGTGCACTTCACTCTGCTTCATTGCCCTGGATAATGCATCAGCTAATACAATAAGTTTCCCAGGTGTGTACACCAATTCAAACTCAAAGTTGTACCTTCAACATCAAGTCTTTGGATTGTTGATGACATTTCACTGAGGGTTTTCTTGATTATCGCTATTAATGTCTTGCGGTGTGTCTCTGCCACAAATGTTGGTCGACCATACACTTAACTGTGGAATTTCTCATGTCCATACACCAGTCCTAGGCATTCTTTCTCAATCTCTGCATATCGGCATTCAGATGTTGTCATTGTTCTTGATACGTATGTTACTGGCCTCCAATCTTCTCCCACATCCTGAAGTAGTACGGCACCTATTCTATCTTTTGAACCCTCCATAGATATTTTTGTCCTTCTGGGTGCATCAAAGAATGTCAAAAGTACTGGTCCTGTAGTTGGAATGATCTTCAGTCATCCCCACTCTTCCTCGTAGTTGTCTGTCCACTTGAATTCACATTTGTCCTGTAACAATTTCCTTATGTACCTTGTTTTGAAAGATAGGTTTGGTATGAATTTACCAATGATATTGATCATTCCCAGCACTCTCAACATGCCTTTCTTTGTCAGTGGATCTGGACATCTCTAAAATTGCTTTCACCTTGCTCTTGTCTGGCTCCACATCTGCCTCTGACAGTGCATCTTCCAGAAAGGTGATTTCCAAACTGACATTTTTCTCTGTTGTACTTCTGGATATGTTGTAGCACTTTGATGAGTCTTTTGTGGTGTTATTTTGATATGGATCTCCATAGGATTATGTCATCCATGTACATATGTACCCAATTTATGCCTTCTATGATGTTCTCCAGTGTCCTGTTGAAAACTTTTGAAGCTGAGGAAATTCCAAAAGGCTTCAAACGGCCAAATGGTGTATTTTGTGCTATCTTCATGCGGTTTTATTTGCCAGAAGCCCTGGGATGCATCTAATTTGGTGAAAGACTTTAAGCCAGCCATCTCACTTGTAATTTCATCCTTGGGGTTGGAATCTGATAACGTTCCCTCTTTATATTGGCATTGTCTTTTTGGTCCATGCACATGCGTAGGTCAGCGTTCTTCTTTTTGCCACACACCATCGAATTCACCCATTCTGTGGGCTCCTCCACATTCTTTATTACACCTCATGACATCATTCGGTCGAGTTCCTGTTTGAGCTTTTCTTTTAGTGATGCTGGAATCCACACTACAGGCTGTGCATCCTCTTTTAACTGTATCTTATAGGTGAATGGTAGAACTCAGGGAATTGATCCAATTTTCCTCTACACTGTTTTGTACATGGTCACTGTTAATGTGATACACCCTCTTGGCTAGGTTCAATTATTCACATGGCTTGTCACCAAGCAGTGATTAATGTCCATTTGTGAACTTGACGTGGTGCTCTTTATCTTTAACTTTCACCTTGATAGAATCTGCCCATTTTAGCAGTACATGGATGTATGGCTTTATCTTCATTGCCCTGATTTCGCGCTCAGATATCAATTTGAAGTTTGCTCCATGTCTAACTTGAAAAGAATATTTGTTTCATTTGTATGCTGACACAGTCTATTTATCTTACTCGACACTGTGTATTTCCTGCACCATCTTGCCCACGAAAAGTGTATCACAGAGAGCAGTTTCGTCTACAGTGTGTACACTTTTACTTTTGTTTAGTTTCCCTTTGGAAAAACATTGCTTTGCATGGTAATTCTGCTCTTTGCACTTGTTACAGACTTTTCCCATAAGATGGGCATTGCTTTGGAACATGTTTAGTGCCATGTCGTTTACAATTGAATGTCTCTCCATCTTTTTGTTGTTTCCTGTAACTCATTTTTTGTTTGTATGAGTGTCCAGACTCTGTGTCTATGACTATGCTTTCATTTTCACTGGTTTTTACACTACCACCAATTTTTTTTTCACGTGCCTCACAGCTCTAGCAAAGGTAAGCTCTGTCTCTTGCAGCAACCTCTCTCTCACTTTCTTATCAATAATCCTGAACACAAATTGATCACAGATGATTGAATCTTGCAGCAATCCAAAATTGCATGTTTTTGCTTTTATTTTTAAGTTTGTTAAAAAAGTATAATGTACTAAACTTGTACCTCTCGAAGGTTTCATTTTTCTTTGGTGAACAGCATTCATCAGACACCTTGATAACCTTGTCGAATTTGCTCTGGTCTTCTGCCTCAGCAAAAATAAATGTGTTGAAAACCTCTAAAGCTTGGGGTCCTGCCACGGAAAGTAGCAGTGCAATTTTCCATGCATCAGGTTGGCTATCAATTCCAATGGCTTGCAGGTACAGCATAAAGCTTTATTTAAATAGCCTCCACTCATGGATGGTATTTCCAGTCCAATTTAAAGCATTAGTAACTTTTAAACCCTCCATATTTTCACTGCTGATATTGACTGTTACTCACTATGCTTTTTTTCTTTTACTCCTACTGTGCACTTTTACTCCTACTGTGGCTTTTTTCCCATTCTTAGCTGTTTATTCTACTCCTGGCTGTTCCTTCCACTCCTGGTATCATATGGTATTTCTTCTATTACCATAAAGAACCTTGGGTTCTTTTTAAAACACTAGATTTATTAACTAAACAAAGAAACAAAACATACACACGGCAGACCTCATGTGGAGATATCCATCTTAAATCTACCCAAGATGCAACAGCATTCCCAAGATGCAACATTCCCCAGATGCTGCACACTCTGTGATAGAGTGGTAGCACTCTATCATTCCAGTGCTGAGACTCCTCAATGCTCTGGCTGGACTGTATCTAATAATCATCATTGAATGGTGGAAGACGTGCAAAAGATAAACTAATGCTCAAAGTCTGGCTTATGCGACAGGCAGGTCCTTAAGTGTTTACTGCCGACACCTCTGGGACACTGTGCACTTTTTGTGCACTATTATTTTTTAATAGTAATGTTGTAAGATGGTTCATAATATGAATGTTTGCGCTATGACGTTACTGCAAAACACTGATTTTTGTGACTTGTTCATGACAATAAATTCTAATTCTGTGGCCACACAGTTTACCATCTACAAAATGAACTGCAGCATTTTGCCAAGTTTACAGTATTTTGATATCACCTCAAAAACCTATGACCTTTGCCACAAAGAAGAATAAGGGCTGCAATTAAATTTGTCTTAAGTTGAATCCTATCATTACTTGGAAATATATCACTGTATCTACATCAATGCCACTCAGCAGCGCTGTGCAAGTTCCTTAATCGCACAGGCTGCAGCAGTTCAATTAGAGGGCTCAGTGCCACATTCTGAAGAGGAATTAACTGCCCTTTCCACATGACACAGTGAAGTGCTGCCCAAGAGTGCATTACAAAATGCAATTGTGTTGCACATTTAAGCAAGACACAAGGCAATTCAAGTTCTCGACCTTTCGATCCAAACATCCAATGTCCTCTCAGAATTTCTCAGGATTTTGCATCCAGAACCAAAAGTTACATTTTTAACACTCCTTTAAGGAGATTTTCACTCAAGTTCACGGAAATTAATTTGGGAAAATCCTATAATGGCGGCTGATCTACAGTACTAGTCTTGCTCTGTGCACCGAGTTAAAATTTATTCCTGAAAATTAGGGAGTGAAGTTGTTTCTCTCAGGTGGCATTAAGCAGCCAATAGCAAGTGTTAGCCTCTTTTACACCACATACAGAGTATGGATGTACAGTAAGTCAGTGGAATCCCTTCAGTAGACATTGGATTAAGCCCTTTCATGGCTTCCATAAATAACTTATGGTGTTCAACATCTTTAGTCGCTTTCATAAACACATCTTTACTGTCCCATATGATAAAATTACTCATGGCCATTACAATGAAATCTGCTGCTACACAAACCGAACAGAATGAAATCTTGCATTTGCCTTAAGGCGCGCTTCTCCAACCTTCTGAAACACAAACCAAGCTGTCACTTCAGTGAGATGAGGCCAGAAGCAAATCATAAAGAGTTGATTTATTCTACTATTAAATGAATTTATAGTTGACACAGTAAATGTCACTTAATTCCATTTGATTCAGCAAATTTCCTCGTGGCATGGAAAAATAACAAAATCTCATCGCGCTGACTCCAGAAAAGGCCTTTGTCTAATTTTTTAACTGATTATTTCCTTCTCTCAATCTGAGTTATTTTTACACAAAGCACAACTTATCTTTCTCTTGATGTATTAGCCTCATCACAACCATAGCAAACAAATCACCAACCTTAAATTTGTTGCCTCTTTTCCCAGAAGCACTGAAACTCATCCATCCTGCTTCCTGCTGAGTTTGGCAGATAAGGCATCAGTCATATCCACTATCAGTTTAATTGGTCCTGAGAGGATATTTAGACAAAACTTCTTAAGGTTTTCAAAATAATTCAGCCATGCTGACAAAATGAAACTTCAGGTTTAATAAGAGAAACTGAACTCCTTTGTTTCATATTCAAATGGTACTTTTCTTAATCGGTCTATTAACGTAGAAACATAGAAACATAAACATAGAAGATAGGAGCAGGAGTAGGTCATTCGACCCTTCGAGCCTGCTCCGTCATTCAACAAGATCATGGCTGATCTTAAAGTTCAGTACCCCGTCCCCGCCTTCTCTCCGTAACCTTTAATACCCTTATACTGAAGAAATATATCTCTTTGGCTTGGCTTCGCAGACCAAGATTTATGGAGGGGTAAATGTCCATGTCAGCTGTAGGCTCGTTTGTGGCTGACAAGTCCGATGCGGGACAGGCAGATACGGGAAAATTGGTTGGTTGGGGTTGGGTGTTGGGTTTTTCCTCCTTTGTCTTTTGTCAGTGAGGTGGGCTCTGCTGCCCGCCGAACTGTGAGGCACCAAGATGCACGGTTGGAGGCGATATCAGCCCACTGGCGGTGGTCAATGTGGCAGACACCAAGAGATTTTTAAGCAGTCCTTGTACCTCTTCTTTGGTGCACCTCTGTCATGGTGGCCAGTGGAGAACCTGCCTCTACTGCCCTCTGTGGCAATGAATTCCACAGATTCACCACCCTCTGGGTAAAGAAATTCCTCCTCATCTCGGTCCTAAATGGTTTGCCTATTATCCTCAAACCATGGCCCCGGGTTCTGGATTTTCCCATCATTGGAAACATCCCATCTGCATCCACTCTGTCCAGTCCTGCCAGAATTTTATATGTCTCTACGAGATCCCCTCTCAATCTTCTAAACTCCAGCGAGTACAATCCCAATTTGCGCAATCTTTCCTCATAAGTCATTTCTGCCATTCCAGGTATCAGTCTGGTGAATCGCCTCTGCACTCCCTCCATTGCAAGAACATCCTTCCTTAGATAAGGTGACCAAAACTGCACACAATACTCCAGGTGTGATCTCACCAAGGCCCTGTACAGCTGCAGTAAGGTATCCTTGTTCCTATACTCAAACCCTCTTGATATGAAGGCCAACATACCATTTTCCTTTTTAATCGCCTGCTGTACCTGCATGCTCGCCTTCAGAGACTGGTGTACAAGTACCCCTAGGTCTCTCTGCACTTCCCCATCTCTTAATCTATTGCCATTCAAATAGTAATCTGCCCTCTGGTTTGTATTACCAAAGTGGATAACCTCACATCTATCCACATTGTAGTGCATTTGCCATGTATCTGCCCAGTCCCTCAATTTATCCAAATCACACTGGAGCTTCCTGACCCCCTCTTCCTTGCACACAACCCCTCCTAGCTTAGTGTCATCTGCAAATTTGGAGATATTACATCCAATCCCCTCCTCCAGATCATTAATGTAAATTGTGAACAGCTGGGGTCCCAGTACAGATCCCTGTGGCACCCCACTGGTCACCGCCTGCCACTCAGAAAATGAACCATTTATCCCAACTCTCTGTCTTCTATCTGCCAGCCAGTTCTCAATCCATATCAATACTTTGCCCCCAATCCCATGAGCCTTGATTTTGGAAGCCAGTCGTTTATGCGGGACCTTATCGAAGGCCTTTTGGAAGTCCAGGTACACCACATCCACTGGCTCTCCCCCATCTATTTTACCTGTCACCATCTCAAAGAATTCCAATAGATTTGTCAAGCACGATTTACCTTTTGTAAATCCATGTTGACTCTGTCCGATCCCTTTTCTGCTAGTCATATTCTCCGCTATTACATCCTTAATAATGGATTCCATCATTTTGCGCACTACTGATGTAAGGCTCACCGGCCTATAATTCCCCACTTTTTCTCTACCCCCCTTTTTAAGTAGTGGGGTAACATTAGCTACCCTCCAATCCATGGGTACTGATCCTGAGTCTATCGAGTTCTGGAAAATAAATCTTAAAGCATCTGCAATCTGAATGGCCACTTCCTTAAGTACCCTAGGATGTAGATTATCAGGCCCTTGGGATTTATCTGCCTTCAATCCCATCAATTTCCCTAAGACCATGTCCTTAGAGATACTGATTTCTTTCAGTTCCTCCCTTGCATTAGTCTCTATGTTTCCCAACATCCTTGGGAGGTTTTTTTTATCCTCTCTTGTAAAAACAGAACTAAAGTAAGAATTTAATTGGTCTGCCATTTCCTTATTCCCCATTATATGCATTGAAGCAAGAACAGAGGAATATAAGAAAAGGGGGACTGAAGTAGGCGACATCACCCCCGAGCCTCATCTCCTCCTCTGTCCAGTTCCCCACAGTGCTCAGTTTCCTGACCTTTCAAAAAATGCATCTGCCTCCACTTCAAATGATCTGGTAATACAGAAATTAGTGGGGCAGGGAATTCCAGGAAAAAAAATTCCCATGCAAAACACAATCCTGTAGAGAAATTCAACAGGTCAAGACTGATGAAATACTCCAGGAATTGGCAATTCCTTTTCTCCCCCTGATGCTATTCGGCCTGCTGAGTCCCTCCAGCAGATTACTCATTGGTCCAGATTCCAGCAGCAGCACTTAGGTGTAAATGACTAAATTTTGAAACAATGCCCCCTCATTCTAGACTTGCCATCTACATTTCAACATCTACCACATCGTGCCACCTTCAGATCATGTTTCATTAAAATACCACCCCCCCCATTCTTCTAAACTCCAAAGGGTACAGGACTCAATCTGCTGAGCCTCTCTTATGACGATAATCCACTCATCTCAGGAACTAGCCAAAGGCTCCAAAGGCTAGAATTTATGGTGGCTCATCTCATGTTACTGATCCGAGACCCGAACTTGTTCTGGGGCAGGGGTTATGGCGTAGCTGGCTTTATTAGGGGAACCAAATGGGGGGGGGGGGGCGGCTGGTGGGAAGTCACAGGTACAATCACCAAGGGGCAGGTCAACCATACATGTACAAACAGTAATACAGAGGTTCCACCACAGCTTGATGAATCTTGCTTGGGCTGCCTCTAATGCTCTGACCTTCTTCCTGTGCTCCGAACTGCAGTTGTGCCCTCATCAACATCAAGTAAATTTGCAACCAAAACTTCTCATTTTCTAATTTTCAATTCCTTTCAACTAAATCAGTGGTTCTCAACCTTTTTCTTTCCATTCCCACATCATTTTAAGTATACCTTCTGCCATCAGAGCTCTGTGATTAGAAAGGGATTGCTTAAAATGGGATTTTGGTGGGAAAATAAAGTTTGAAAACCACTGTTTTAATAGTCCCTCATTGACTTGTTATGTGCACCATTTCAGAACTCCAAAGGAAATGGGCCAATGACAACTTTTCTCAAGCAAAATATTTCAGTCACAATTGGGTCTAGACCAGTGATTCTCAACCTTCCCTTCCTGCTCACATCCCACCTTAAGCCATCCCTTACCAATCACAGAGCACCGAGAGCAATGGGATTACTTAAAGTGGGATGTGAGTGGAAAGGAAAAGGTTGAGAACCATAGGACTAAGGATACTCAAGAATACTGCATAAATGCTGCAAAGTGCAAGGGTTCTGGAGAAACTCAGCAGGGCCACACAGTATCTACAGGTTGTGAAAGATATAAACATTTTCAACCTGAGCCTTTTATCGCGAATCATTTTGAATATTTTATTTATAGTTTTTCCACACAAACTCCAACAATTGTCAACATCATCAATATCATTATCAACGATATCCACATTAATTACATTTCGTATTTATTAAATCTTTATCGTCCTTTCATGGAGTTTGAATGTTTCTTTTTTTTAAAATCCCCTTACACCCCCCCACCCCCTGACATTAAACATTTAACATCAAACTAATTGTACTTACACACAATGACCAAAGCACTCACAACATCGGAATGAAACTTATATTTTGGGGTTGATGGGATTGTCGCCTCATGGCAGCTGGCAGAGGCTGATTTCCTTTTCTCATAATGTTCCCTGGTTGGAATAGGATGGACCCCCTCCACTCTCTCACCCATGGAGGGCCAAATTGGGAGGGCAGGGCAGGGCGGTGTCCACACTACAACTGCGCCCCTATGTAACTATGCCGGACCTTCAAGAAAGTACCATATCGTTTCCTTGGGTTGTAGATAATTTTCTCCAGGAAAACACAGGTCTGCATTTCTGTGTTCCATTGGTCAATGCTCAGGTAGGTGTCAGACCTCCAGGCAACTGCTATGCTCTTCCTGGCCACCACCAACGCAATCATGACAAATTGAATTAGAATTTTGGACAGCTTCATTGTAAGTCTTATATCATTATGTTTCCCAGTAGGAAGAGTTCTGGGCTATGTGGGAATTCTTTGCCTATGACTTTTTATCTAGGGCTCGGTTTTACCAGGAATCTTGAGATATGTTGATAGTGGCTCCATTGTTAAACCATTCCCCTTATTCCATATTTCCACACCTTTCTAAAGTACTATCAAGTTAATCTCATCTCCCATGACTTATGTCAAGTTGATTAATAGCTAATTTGACTTTGCTTTTATAATTTGCCATGACCGACTGGCACATCTGCTTCCCAGCAACTTTGAGCTTTCTTACATCTTCCAATACACCTTTCAGTTGCTAAATAACACATAGAAAAGTAATAGTTGCTCTGCCGGAGCTGCTGTAACAGCAGTGCTGCCACTCGTGCGGACCCAGGGAGAGCGGTGAGCGGAGACACAGCACTGCCCTGTAGGGTCCTACTGTCGACACTTCCATATGTGTTTTATTTAAAGTCTGAAGAGCATGGGGTATGGGCCCAAGATGGCAGTGCCTGTGTTTGTCAGTGGCCATTAGGGGTTGCAGACTCTGGGTTGAGGTGGGGGGCAGCATATGGGTGCAGACCACTACCCTTAAGATGGAGAAGCTTAAGTGACAACCCTACAGGACATTGACCACAGTGCCAGACCAGCGAAGGGCTCTGAGGCTGAAAGATACACACAGACGGCGAGCTGCTGGTGGGTGAGAAGCCCACACAGGCTATGGGCTGCTGGAGACCGTTTCATGAGTACCTGGTATCGGAACCAGGATTCGAGAGGGGTGCGGAGGGCAAGAAGAGTGCCGAAAGGGACGCTGGGTGCTGAAAGCTTCCTTGTGTTGGAGGTTTGGATCTGGGTTGGGGTTTGAACTGAACTGGAGGCTTGTGTGTCTGCAGAGGGGAACTGGAGGTGAATCCACGAACATTCAGAGACTCTGAGGGGATTAGCTTTTGCTTCTCTTTCTCTGATTGTAAGGGGCACAGGCATTGCTGATGACAAATGTTTGCTTCATGCCAAATAAAGAGAATTTTCTGTAATATTACATTTCTGTTTGATTACATGACAAAGAATAGTATCTGTATCTGGAATATTTACATTTCACCAGAAACAACCTTCATTTCTTTTGGAATCCATGCCTTCATCTAATTTATTGCCTTTCTTAACCAATCTGTCCCAGTCATCATATATTGTAAATTTGATTCACTCATTTTCCATGTCAAACATTTTGAAACAATAACTATTTCTCTTATCTATCTCACCAAGTGTCAACTCAGACAATTACCAGTAATTTGTTTTAAATACTCGAATATATCAGAACTGGTGGAGCATCTCTGATCAAAAGGATTTCACTTGGAATCTGTTCTTGATTAAAACATTTAAATTCTGAATTTAAATTCTTTTCAAATTAAAGACTGAAGTTAAAAAAGAACTGTAATGTCTCTGAAAAGGTGGTGTGGTCAGCATAGCGGTTAGTGCAACACCTTTACAGCGCCATCGATTGGGACCGGGCTTCGAATCCCGCGCTGACTGCAAGGAGTTTGTACGTTCTCCCGGTGTCTGCATGGGTTTACATCGGGGGTTTCCGGTTTCCTCCCACCGTTTGAAGCATACTGGGAGCGGGGGGGGGGGGGGGGGGGGTGGGGTGAGGGGAGATCGCTGCTGAGTTCCTCCAGAATTTCTGTGTTTTTATGACAATGTCTGCAGACTTTACTCAGTGCAGAACATGTATGTTTTCAATGGACGTTTCTGTTTAACTTGTATCCTATTAATTAGTTCCCGATCAGCATAGGAGCCAAATTGAAGGCGAGAAATATGCAGAACAAATCAGTCATGGCCACATGGCTACACTAGAAAAGACTGCTGCAAAAAATCAAATTAGAACTAATGACATTTATTTATGTGGCTATTGGTTTTATATCAAAATTGCCTGAACCGACATGAACCATTAATGATTTTGTGTGCATTATTCCAGTGTATCAAAAATAAATATTCCTATCTTTAGTACCTTATTAATAATACTTTAAAACATGTTTGTCTATGTTACAAAGCATACAGTAATTCCTTCCCAAGGTCAATTTGTTTTTTTTTGATTGATCAAATATTAAGGAGTCCTCTTTACTCTCCTTTGGCTGATTAAAAGGTTTTTAAAGGATAAAATGTTCTTCAACATATTATTCTTTTGTTATGATTGAATAAAAATCATAAGGAGTTGAATCAACATTAGCTTAAAATCCAAACACATTAAATAGAATTTTATCATTTTCATTATGCAATTCAATCTGTTTGTTTTTGGAGCTTGGTTTAAGATGCCTAATTAAATCCTTGTTCTCTTGTTAGAAATTTAAAATTGTTATTTTGGACATCTACATTTAGATTTTTTGGTGGACAATGAGACAAGGAAAATAGTGTTCAAGGCTGCACTCGATCCATGCAGGTGTTCGTGCGACAACGAGTTCCACTTGGATATTCAACAGTTATTAGTTCCTCAAATATGCTAACAATGTTTCACTCACCTAAATTAAGATCCCTTTATGAAGAGCATTAGCGATGTGTTGGACTGGCACCGTCGTTCTCTAATGGCTGCGAGCAAGAGATAAACATGAGATTTGATGGGGTTTCAGAGAGTTAAAATGCTCGGCGTAACACCTCAATCCTGGCATTGTTTCCATAGATTAATCCAATTCCTTTATCGGAAGTTGGCTAAAGGCCTGTCTTGCAGACCTAAGTTCATATTTCTCATGGGATGAGATGCTAGAGCGGTTACTCTTTGGTTGTTTGCCATAAAGAGATGAAGGAAAGGAGGATAAGCTTCTAAACTGTACCCTATGGTCTTTTTTCTGCTTCATGTTATAGATTATTTACAACATATTTTTTTTCAGCCATACAACATGGTAACAGACCCCTTCGGCCCATGAGCCTGTGCCCCCAATCGCACCCAATTAAGCTACAACCCAGGTATGTTTTTAAGGGTGGGAGGAAACTGGAGTGCTCAGAGGAAATGGGGAAAATGGACAAACTCCTTACAAGGCTCTTTTAAACTGCAGCACCTGGGGTAGCCCTCCTGGGATCCAGGTCCGATTATTGGGACACCTTTAAGACTGCAGGGGGAATCAACCCATTAAATCACCAACATAGTGATTTAAGGGGAACTCTGCCCCCACGATGATGCGGTAAATGATGCGTCACGCACTCACGGGAACTATCGGTAAGTCTCCCCACCCCACCCCCACCAGCTGTCAGTCACCACCATTGTCAGTCGCCCCCCCCGTTAGTCACCACTAATTTTTAATCGCCACCCCAGTCAGTCACCCTCCCCCCATCAATGAACACCCACCCTGTTAATCGAGCCTCTCCCCCCCTTCAGCAACATCCAGCTGCTGCAAACATTGAGCTATCATAACGGGAGTGGTGTTTGTAGCAGCGGAAGTTCCTCCCCCCCCCCCCCCCACAGCAGCGATCTCTCTTATCTCCCGCAGCAGCGACCCCTTTCCCCCCACGGCAGCATCCCCTCTCTCCCCCGTGTCCCCGACCCCTCTCTTCTGCCCAATCATGGCAGCGACTTCTCCCATCATTTGTGGCAGCAACCCATCTCTCCCCCAATCATGGCAGCAACTTCTCTCACCTCTGCGGCAGTGACTCCTCTCTCCCCACCGTTCGTGGCAGGCACTTCAGCCAAGGGTTTCCCTGTGACACCAGCGCGCAAATTGCCCAGTTAACCCCATTCTACACGGCAGCTTGAAAGGGCCTACAGGTAGCACTGGATTCGAACGGCAGTCGGTAGCACCGTAACAGTGTTGTGCTAACTGCTACCCTAACTCTACTGCCAAAGTCTAATGGCATTTTGGAAACTCTGACTGTCTCATGAATGGCCATTGTATTGAAAACATTTTTTTCAGATTTATTGTCAATGATGTCACACACATCCCTGAGAATTTTTTTCCTGCAAGCAATGCAGAAAATGCACTTATTGGCAGTGCAAAAAACACTGTACACAATGTACACGTCAACAAATAAGCAAATGTAAACAACTGATTGTGCAATACAGAGAAGAGAAAAAAAGCACCAGTAAACTGGAATAGTAAGACCCCTTAAACGAGTCTCTGATTGAGTTTGTTGAGGAGCTTGGTGGTGAAGGGGTAGCAGCTGTTCCTGAACCTGGTGGTGCGAGTCTTGTGACACCTAGATGGTGGCAGTGAGAACAGAGTGTGTGCTGGGTGGTGTGGATCTTTGATGATGGCTGCTGCTCTCCGAAAGGGTTTGCCTTTGGTGACCTGGGCAGTGTTCACTACCTTTTGCAGGGCTTTACTCTTGGGGGTAATGGTGTCCCCATACCGGACCATGAAACACATTTTACACCACACCTCTGTCTTTTGCTGACCAGCCAATGCTCTGGCCATGCTACTCTCCTTCCTGTAATTGCACAGGCTCTCATTTTGTTTAGAAGCCTTATGTGTAGCACCTTGTTGAAGGCTTTTTGAAAGTCCAAATACACAGCATCCACTGAACCTTCCCTGTCTATGCTACTTTAGATCTCTTCAAAAAATTGCATAGGTTTGTCAGGCATGAAGGAAACCGTGCTGACTTGGCCCTATCTTTTCATGGACCTCCAGGTATTCCATAACCTCACCCTTGACAATCGACTCTTACAGCTTCCCAACCACCAACGTCAGGCTAATAGGTCTATAATTTCCTTTCCGCTCATCAGCCACAATTGTCTCATGTTTCCACTCACAATTTACTTTCTTTTTGTTATGTATCTGTCCTGCACTTTCCTCATTTTGTGCATAAACTCCAGCCATTGCTGATCTGCTGTCGTCCCTATTAATGTGCTTTTTCGCCAATTGATTTTGACCAGTTTGTCTCTCATTCGGCTGTAATTTTCTTTACTCCACTGAAATACCGACATATCGAATTTTAGCCTCTCCTTTTCCAATTTTAAAGTGAATGCAATCATAATATAATCGCTGCCTCCTGAGGGTTCCTTTACGTTAAGCTCACTAATTACCTCTGGTTCATTACACAACATCCAATCCAGAACAGCCGATCCCCCTGGGGGGCTCATCAACAAGCAGCTCCAAAAAGCCGTCCCATAGGCATTCCACAAATTGTCCCTCCTGGGATTTCATACTGACCTGACCTTCCCAATTTACTTTCATGTTAAAATCCCCCATGAAGTGTTACCATTAGGGCTTGAGCAGCCATGCCCTTCATGTTGAGAATGGCCACAAGGAATGAGATGACATAAACAGAATGGTTCTTAAGAATTAATGATCATAAAAGTTTAACTACAAAAGTTAGTTAATGAATGCCAGAAATATGCATCGAGAAAATGTTTCTCGGTAATTCCATGTATTGCCAATTTATGGCAGGGCTGAAGTGCTCTCTTTGCTTATCTTTGCATGCGTCTAAGCCAGTGGTTCTCAACCTTTTCCTTTCCATTCACATAAGCACTTTAAGTATTCCCCCATTAGTAAGGAATTGTTTAAGGTGGGATGTGAGTGGGAAGGGAAGGATGAGAATCACTGCTCTAGACCCAATTCTTACTTAAATATTTTGCCTGAGAAAAATTGTTCCTTTGGAGTTCTAAAACCATGCACATAACAAGTCAATGAGGTACGATTAAAACAGTGGTTTTCAAACTTTTTCGTTCCACCCACATCCCAATTTAAGAAATCCCTCACTAATCACAGAGCACCTATAGTATAGGGATTACTTAAAATAGTATGTGAGTGGAAAGAAAAAGGTTGAATATCACTGGCCTAATCCTAGCTTGATGGACCTGCATCACATATAGAACATGTGAGGTGCGTTTCTGACCTGTTAGTTCAAAGTCAGGTCGATTGGGTCAAGTTGATCCAATTCAGTGCTTTGGCATCAGAATGATTTGTTGGGCATTACCACTTGAATCCTTTGATCATGACCAAAAGTGTATGCACAACATTCGGCTTTTCGGTGAAATTATCCAAGCCACATCAGGAATCATAAAAAAAGACAGGCAAGCTCTTGAGCTTTGGGCAGGTTTGGGTGTGTTTTTAATTCAGATCCTGGCAGCAGAGTTTGGTTCAGGTGTGGTCATAATTTCATACCCATGTAGATGTTTATGACAGATGTTAAGCAGTAAATGAGATCCTACCCTCACTCATTTACCTCCATCATCTTTCTTTAGGTGTGTTGCTGATTGCTTCCTGCTGGCTGAACGTCTTCAAATGTTCATTTTTTCTAACATTGCTGACAGAGTAGGATGTTGGTAGAAGTGGAGGACATTTTCCTGACCTAAGTGTTTCTGCACAAACCAGATGCTACCAGCACCAACATACAGGAATGCAGCAGGTCTGGGACAATGAACAGGGGTCACATGGTGTGGGACAAGACACAAGAGTAGGGAGGAAAATAAAACGTTGATAGATTCTTCCTGAGAGTTCATATCTTCCCACAGCGCACAGGGAGCCGTGTGGTTACGTAGAATATTACCGCACAGTACAGGCCCATCAGCCTACGATGTTGTGTCGATCTATGTAAATCTACTCCAAAACAATCTAATTTTCCACTCCCTCGTGCACATAATCCTCTGTTTTCCTTACACTCATGTGCCTATCCAAGAATCTTTAGAATGTTGCTATTGCATCAGCCTACCACTCAGTCTGTGAAAAAAAACCATACATCTCCCTTAAACTTTTCTCCACTTGTGGCAGTACACATAATTGATGGTCAGGCAAACCGGCTCCGTGTGTCACGCGTGCATCAGCTGTATCAAACATGGCGCCGCATATTCGTCTCCTCCAGCAGAGGCTTCGGGCTCACATGGGCATGGGCTGTGAGGTGGCATCACACAGACACAGCTTCTGGCGTGGGGGGGGGGGGGGGGGGACCTTTCTGTGGGGCCTTAAAACACAGCACATGAAAGAAAAATAAACTTTATTCTGAAACAAAGGAGTTTTAGCCGATATTTTATCTTCTGTACCAATAATTCCATTCTTCCTAGTCCATTTCTCCATTGGATGTTTCAACATCAGTAAATTATAACTCTGTAAAAGCTGAGAATTCCATTTATAAATAAAATGATCCATCCTCTTCTCGTCAATCTGAGATAATTCAATCTTAGCCCAAACCAAAGATTTGGGCACTTCAAACATTCTATAGATAAAGTTCAACTGCACCGATTCATAATAATTCTGAAAATGAGGAGATTGCAGCGCTCCCAAAGTATATTTCCAAGTCAGTCTCTGCAACGACACCCTCGTCATTTTACCTTTCCATAAAAATTTCCACACCAAGGCATCCAGATCTTTAAAAAAATTTTGGGAGGATGGGGGGGGGAAATTCTGCAAGGAATAGACTGAAATAATTATTGAATGAGAGGAAAGCCATTAATTTTTACACAATTAACTCATCCTATTAACATTATTGGTTAATCTTTCCATTGATTTAAATCATATGTAACTTTAGACAATAAAGGTAAATAATTCAATTCATATAAATGATTATAATTATTATCTATTATAATCCATGATATTTAATTCAATCAGATCACTTAAATTTTGCAATATGTTTACAAATCGAGTAGTCCACATCACCCAACAGCCATGGCTAGAAAATATTTGGCAATTAGTTGGAAAAATGAGACTGATTTGAGTATTCAATGATGGTATTTGGAAATGAGGTCTTGTATTCCATTAGAAAAAAAACCGTATAATTTATGTTCTAATTATCTTTTCTTTGTTAAAGTTTGGAGCCCGTATACGAGATATATGGGTTTGAATTTGTAATAGTTTATTTTTCCCATGGTTGTTGGGGTTGCACCAAACCATGGCGATAGTTGATGCTTGTTATGTAAGTTGATATCCTCTTCTACTCTTCCTCTTCTACCTTTTGGGGCAGATTAGAGGGGTGCTGGGAGGGGTGGGTGTGTTAGGGCTGGGGGTTAGGGCTGGGGGTGGGTTAGGGCTGGGAGTCTATAGATATTGTGCGACCTGCAGAGTTTCAGAATCAGAATTTATTGTTCGTACAAACTACAATACAACAATAAACAAAAATAATTCACTAAGTGTAAGGCCGTGTCTTTGGTTCATTTGTTATTCATGAATCTGATGGCAGTGGGGAAGAAGCTGTCCTTGTGCTGCTGAGTGCTTGTCTTTAGGCTCCTGTACCTTTTTTCCCAATGGTGTCAGTGTGAATCAGTAAAAGGATGGGATCGTTAGTTCCAAAAATGAACTCTGGCCTCCTTGGCACCAATTTTGAGAATTCCCTGACCACTTTCGTAAGCTGTGCAAAAAGAATCATTTATTATCAAACAACCTCTAAACAGAATGTATAGAAAATAATAACCTCTGGTATCTGGGACCTATGGGGTTTGGTAAATACTGGATAAGTGTATTTTCTGGTTGCTTGAGAGTTACTCTTACAATGCCTGACTAATACACCTACATTCAGAATAAACAGTGTAAAAGATTTTTAAAAATGTTGTACTTAACACTGAACAAACTTCACTTGCATAAATATTAACCTTAAAGCATTTTATTTTATTTTCAGTCACATTCTTTGAAAATATTTTATCGCCACTGCATCTGCAGGTTTCTCCCCCTCCACAGAGCTGCCCAAAAGATAAACAATAACATTATAAATAATAAACCCCTTCCTCCCCCAAGTTTATAGAAAGAACCTCTGACTGGGGTGACTGTTACTAAGCAGGGATAAGGAGACACTTAAGAGTCACCCCAACGGCGAGTGGCATCGCGCAGTTCTTCATCCTGCTTCATACAACTTCATTCAAACAGCCCACAGACCAAGGCCCTCCGTTGGCTAAATATTTGCTTCCATCTTCACCAAAGATTTATGTGTTTGTACAGATAAATTTACTTTCACAACTATAAACTGTGTATTTTTAACCTATCTATTTTAATTTTTAAAATTTATTTTCTTGGTTTTTTTTGCCGGTGGATTAAGGCTGCCGTTCACTTGAATTCCTGATACCAGGAGTTTTAATGTAAGGAACATTGGCTGCTCATTCCCCAATGAAACAAAGTTGTCTCCAGAACTTGTATATTTATTTAGGAAATATAATTTTTATATTTATTCTTGAACTAGAGGTGGTCAGATTTATGTGGCATTTGGAGACAAAGTGACATTGTGACTTTTCTGACCTTTGATGGGCTTTCATCCAAATCAATGGTTCTCAACCTTTTTCTTTCCACTTACGTACCACTTTAAGTAATCCCTATGCCATTGGTGCTCTGTGATTAGTGAGGGATTGCTTAAGGTGGATGTGGGTGGAAAGAAAAAGGTTGAAAACCACTGTTTTAATTGTACCTAATTGACTCATTATGTGCACGGTTTTCATAACCCCAGAGGAAATGGCCCAATGACAATTTTTCTCAAGCAAAATATTTCAGTGACAATTGGGTCTAGAGTAGTGATTGTCAACCAACTCACATCCCACCTTAAGCAATCCCTTACTAATTGCATAGGGATAACTTAAAGTGGTATGTAAGTAGAAAGAAAAAAGTTGAGAACCACTGATCCATCTGTTTTTCTTGCCCCGTGGCTGCCTGACCTGGTGCGCATTTCTAGAATTTTCTGCATTTATTTCTGATTTTCAGTACCTACATTTTCTTTCTATCTTCTTTTCCGGCCAATGTATCTGGAATGAACACTTCTTTGCCACCTTCCCTCATCTGACAACACCACCGCCCGCATCTGTTATTCAATCTCTCTCAATCTCCATTATATCAGAGATGCCATCCCTCCCCCTTTTCAACAATGGGTGAGGGATGCAAGGTCGTCAACCTGAAACACTAACTCTGTTCCTTTCTTCACAGATGTGCCTGATCTTTTGAATATTTCTACTAATCCCTGTTCTAATAGCCTGATATTAGATGGCACTAAATAGCCTGAATATGTCTGATCTCAGAAGCTAGGCCTGGTCAGTGCTTGGAGTGGAGACCACCTAGGAACACCAAGTGCTGTAGGTTTTGGTGAGGGGCGCTGGACAAAGTGGTGATTGTCTGTCTGCCTCACAGTAGACAAAAGCTAAAGAATTTCATGCAAGTTACATTCTAAATGGAGCATTATGTTCCAATATGGAACCATTATTATTTCAGATTTACTTGTTGGTGGTCAGATATATACTGTTTTATTTTCAAGAACATAAATAGCCCAGAAATAAACTCTTAAAATATTTTAAAATTACATTCAGTTTTACAAATGCATAGCATTATACATTATGATGAACATTATTTTATTTTGCCAATAAATTATTTTATTTACAACTATAATATCAAAGAAAAATGAAATAAAAATTTAATCAGTGTGATAAATTGTTCATTTTATTTTTTTTTAATGTTCTACCAGCAACAACAGCATTTAATATTTAAAGCAAGAAACCACTCAGGAAGGATGAGATGAATATCTACCATTATTTTCTGCATCAGGCTGCAGTTTCCACACTATTCCTATTGAAAACTAGAGGGAAAGAAATATCAGCGTGCCTAAAAGACTGGGAAGGTTGGATGATTGAAACAAATAAGCTGCAGAACTAACAAACTGAAACTTCTGATTTGTACTCACCTTAAATGGCACTGCATGAGGTCATGTAGATTATAATTATGACCTGTACTTTATAGGCATGATACATCTTTGAATCTCCTCCAGTGGGCATCGATTTGCTAGGAGATAGATTTCCACACAGGTCAGGTAGAAGAGATTAAAAAGGAGCATTGGTGAGGCTCGGCACTTTGGCGAACCAATCAAATCATGATTAATTAGCAGGAACAAATTTAAAAAATGGTAAAAATTCAATTTTCGTCATGTAATACTACACTTAGAATGTAACCTACATGAAATTCTTTAACTCTGTCCACCATAAGAAAGACAGAGAGTCACCACTTGGTCCAGTGCCCCTCAGAGAAATGAAGCCCCAGTGAGGAACGAACTCATGACCCCTGGTTTACAAGACCAGTGCTCTAACCACTGAGCTATTGGAACCCAGTGAAGTGAGCTCAAGCAGAGTGGCCATTGTTGAAGCGGCCAGTGTGTGAGTAGGATTGGAGGCTTTGCCTCAACAGGGTTCGGTAAGCAAAGGCTGAAGACGTGCTTCCAGTACAAGTAAGGTCAGGTAAGATCTCTTTGTAATAACTTGACCAGGTAGTGGAGATGGCAGATAAGGTAGTGGTACACTCCGGTTGCAGCATGTGGGAAATCTGGGACAGCACAAGTGTCCCTGATGACTACACCTGCAAGAGGTACATCCAGTTACAGACCATGATGGGGAACTGAAACTGGAACTGGATAAACTCCAGATCATTTGAGAGGCATAGAGGAGTGAAAGACGGAAGCGATAAGGAGACACCTGCACCCAAAAGGCAAAGGACAGGTAACTAAGTGACTGTTAGGAGTGGGAAGAGCATTAGGCAATCAACGCAGGGTACCCCCGTGGCCCCTCAACAATAAATAAATGGTTTTGGATAATCTTGCAGGGAACGATCTACCCAAGACCCCCTACCTGGTGTGGCTAAGTGTGGCTTTGCGGCAAAGCTGGCAGATGTAACAAAGATCGGTGGAAGGGTAGGTAGTGAGGAGGAAATGGAGAGACTTAGATTGGGCAAAAAAATGGCAAATGAAATACAATGTTGGAAAGTGTACAATCATGCACTTGGTCGAAGGAATAAAAGGGCAGAGGTGCACAGAGACTTGGGAGCTCACATGCAGGATGTGTTAACAAGTTAACTTCCTGATTGAGTTGGTGGTGAAGAAGGTGAAAGCAATGTTGGCATTCATATCAAGAGGAATAGGAAATAAAAGCAGGGATGTGATGTTGAGGCTTTATAAAGCACTGGTGAGATGTCACGAAGTACAGGGTATAGTATTGGACTCCTTATGTGCTGGTATTGGAGAGAGTTCAGAGAAGATTCACAAGAATAATTCCTGGAATGAAGGAATCATCATTTGACGGCGCTTGGACTGTACTCTTTGAAGTTTGAAAGAATGAGGGGGGCCTCGTAAATCCATTTTGAATGTTGAAAGGCCTCAACAGAGTAGATGTAGCAAAATTGTGTCCCATGGTAGGGGAGAGCACAACTTCAGGATTGAAGGGCACCAGTTTAAAACAGAAGAATGTCTTTAGTCAGAGAGAGGTGGACCGCATGAATTCACCACCACGGAGGCCAGGTCGCTGGTTGCATTTAAGGCAGAGATGTGATTGTTATCAGAATAGTCGGGGTATCAAAGGTAACGGGGAGAAGGTAGGGAAGTGAGGCCGAGTGAGAGAATAGATCAGCTGACGATACAGTTGCCGGAGTGGACCAAAAGGCTCACTTTTATTCCTATACCTTCTGGTCTTATGGATGTGCTCCTAATCTCCCTGAAGCAACGCAGCACTCCCACTGACTCCTTGGAATCCATGGCCCACTGAAAGTGGGGGAGAGCTTGGGATCATATTGAGAATCTGAGGCCAGGGGCCGGGAGCACAAAGAAGTCTGTAGCATTTCACAAATGGCCCACCCAGCTCTTCTTTCAGCCACTTTATGTGGAGGAGTCCACAGTCCCCAGAATGGCCATTCAAACCAGAATGATGGCAAATCATTCTCATTCCCAAAGGATCACTGAATAATCCTTTTTTTTCCCACTATTTTCTAACTTCTGGTTAGATGCTTAATGGTATTTCATCGACTTTGTATTTTATTGGCACAGTGACAATAAAGTTGAATGTAATCTAATCTGAGAAATTTTGAATAATCCTGCAGTGATGCAATTGGAAATGTTTCACATCGTGGGGCCAATCACAGTTTTCATGAAGTTATTACAATTCCGCAGGCACTTTGAGTGTTAAAAGAAAAGCAACAACTCAGCAAAGGACTCCTGAAACGCTGTCAGGTATCCAGTTGCCTTTGCCCACTTCATTTGCATTTTAATAAGAGCCCAGCACGACTGAATGAACATGATCAGTTTTGTTTACTTAAGCTCTGGCACAACTGGCTGTGATACACTATAAATCCAAATAGAGCACAACTAAAGCCCAACCAAAATTGCAAGTTTGCTGAAACCACAGCAATATCATGCACCAATGCTAATTTGTTGGCCTGTGTCATCAAGTGCTCCTCTACTGAGTCACACCCTCTCATCTCTCTTTCCCATGTTATTTCCTGACTTGCTGCCCTGGATGGAATCTGACCCGACCACATCAACTGCCTAAGCCCAGGTCCCTCACTTGGACTGACTGCATCTCCAGCCCCACCAGTTAATCAGCTGACCACAACCTTCCAATCATTAGCCACTTTCAAATTGCAGCACCTGGGTCACCCTCTTGGGACCCGGGGGCGATTACTGAGGCAAAGGTGCTGGAAATCGGGGGGTGGGGGTGGGGAATCAACCCATTAAATCGCCAACCCGGCAATTTAAAGGGGATCCCACCCCAGCAATAACACGCACTGACTCGCTGGAAGTCCTCCCAGATATTCGGATGCTAGCTGCCCGGTAACGCATGCATGCAAACGCTGATGTCAGCAGACTAAGCGAGTGGGCCATGTTCAAATTGGCCATGGACGTGACCTAGGAAAGTTTAACTGGGTTCCTTGAGGTAGGTCAGGGACCTGGTTGGATTCCGATGGGGTTGACTGGGTGGGACCCTTTCTAACTGCTGCGCAACTGGGGTGCTAACCCCATTTTACATGGCAGTTTGAAAGGGCCTAATGATCACCCGGTGCCTGATTTCAGTCTTCTCTCATTGTGTGCACTTCAGTGTATTGCCTGATGCATTGCGCCTCATGCGCCATTGAATTTCAAAGCCATCAGCTCACACTCGACTTCTTTGTAAGTGCATTGCACGGTGACTACTTCACATGCCTATTTAGGCTATGAGGAAATTCAAGGGTGGAACAAGCATATTTAACACTGAAACTACATATGCAGCCTCAAAGGTGCCAACAAAGTTAACAGCGCCAATGTTGCATCCGCTCAAAAATATTATTGGAATGTTCCAAATTGGGACATTATCAAGTGCTTGACATGCAAATTCTGCTGAATGTGCTATCATTCTTTGAAATAAAATGAAAATGTTTCCATTAGAAAATCAAGGTGAATTTTTTTTTTCCACATATTAAATGACCATGATATCAGCAGAGGTATTTTTTTTTACCTGTCTTCTACCTTCATGTCATGATTGGGCTGCCTCGGCAGGCCATCAATTTTGACAATAGTTACACTGGGTTAAGACATTCTTTGTATTAAACGTCAATTGCTGCCTCCACGATGATTCTTTGCTTTGAAAATTGTGAGTTTTGTGATACGTCATGTGGTTCTATCCACACGAGCGATAGTTATTTCCTGCTGATTTTGTGTGACACAGATTGTAATAACTGAATATTAAAATCGCTGCAGCCTGTTAATGCCCCACTTGCAGAAAATCAAAGCATTTCCTCATGGATTTGCAGCGGACTTCATACCTCTATGCCAGATATTTTTCTTCAAACAAAATCTCCTATAAGAAGAGGAATTGGAGAACAAAAAGTGCCGACAATTTGAGCTCCAGCAGCCTTGTTCGGCATTGCAATGATTAGTTGGATGAATTAACAGAAAGCTGAAATTCCACCACCAATGTTTCACAATCAACTCGAGCATGGTGCAGGTTGAGATCAAATAATAACTGGTAGTCCTGCATCACTGCTGCATTGAGTGATAAAGAAGGCTTAATTAATCATTAAGCTTCCAAAGAAAGTTTCTTTAATGGTAACTAGTAAGGCAACATTGATTCTAAGAAGCGCAATCAAAAACTGAGCTAATTAGTTGGGTTTGCCAGCTAAAGGGGACAACGATCTATACCCTTATTTTTCAAAAATATACCTTTTTATTTTGATTTTCCAGATGTAAATAGTGTCAATGTTGCTATTTACAATTGTCAATTTTATGCAAAAACAATTCCTGTAGAGTTCAAGCTTTTTCCTCCCCCTTACCCTTCACATTTAACACCCAATACTCAACCAGACATGATTACATGTGATGAGTTCAGTGAACCAGCAGCAATAGAAATAAACCAAAGCAATGGTTCCTTAATCAAAATGAGTTTAATTCTCTGTATAGAGCAACAAGATCACAATTAACTTATCAACACTAAGTTATTTACACAATCCCCCCTCCCCGTCCCCCCAACCTAATCTAAACACAGGTGTGTGTAATGTGTCCTTTTTACTGGCCAATCTTCCACTGTCCACATTTCCATGGGCTACAGTTTCCAGTAATCTTCAATCCTGTGCACAGAATCAAACAGTCATTACATTCAACAAACTTCAGTGCTTTACTTAGAATGACCAGGCAGGAAAGTTGTGGACGGTGTTACAGTGTTTTGTATTGACCTATGTGTTGTGTGGTTTTGTGTTAAAAAGTGACAATTTGCCTTTGAGCGAGTCAAGGTGAAGGTGAACTGCTGAGAGAGTGGGAGGCAGACTGGGCATGTGCAGATGATCTAAAAATTTCTGGTCTTGGAAGACAATCCACCACTGGGGGTGCTGTGGAGTGGAAGGAGGCCCAGAGCATGAGTCATTGTCTGGAAGAGTGTTTAGAATGTTGAGATTTCAATACGGGATGGACATTCCGAAGGCAGCCAGAAGGATCCGAACCAGGCCAATGGTTCCTCTCTCTGCAAGCAACACAAGACAACTTCGAATTTTGTGCTCTCTCTCTCTCTCTCTCTCTCTCTCATAGATCTTTTGGCTTCAGTTTACCAAACAAACTGAATTTTGTTTATGATCTTTGCTTCGGTTGAGATCAAAGTTTTGTGAGTCTTGTGTGTTTTGTGTCTAAGTTTTTCTGTGGGCTGGTTGGAAATATAACTTAGACTTTAGATGTTATATTTAGGCTGGGGAATTTATTAGTTTTACACTGTTATGGAGACTTGCATAGTAACCAGTGGGCATTGTTATAAAAGGGGGGGTGGGTTTGAATTAAAGCTTGAAGATGAATTTTTGTTAATAAAGTAATTGTTCATCATTATCCCTGTGTGATATGCCTTCTTTGTGGTTGCTGGTTTGATCTTGTAACATAATTTGGGGTCTTCGACCGGGATCAAACCAATTTGGAAGCTTTAGGGGCGATTGACTTGTGCTTAGTTATCAGTCGTCTGAGTTTGACTCAACCTCCAGCTTGAAATTAAAAATAAATGGTGAGGGTATAAATCACCAGCAGAAAAACCAGCAACTATGAATATTGACCAGTTCATCAGTGGTTAATTTAAAAATGGCTAAAAAGTCAGAACTGATGGTTATAGTTGGCAAGTTAAATCTTCTTACAGTAAGAACTCATTTGAAAAAAAAAGGAAATTGCCTGAAAGATTGTTAAGCACTATTTAGGAAAGGCAGTATTTTAAGAAGCTGCATTGGAACAGTTTCCAAAGGAGAAAACTTCAGAGGAAGTAAAGTTGGCTTTGAGAAAACCAGAGTTGGAGGAGAGAGAGAAAGAATGGAAGCATGAGCTACAACTAGCTAAATTAAAGCTGACCATAATGCAAGGAGAGGGAGAAGCCCAAAACCCACATGCTGGTCAGGAGGAGAGGTTTCTGGTCAGTAGAGAAGTGAGTTTAGTTCCTCCATTTGAGGAAGCTGAAATAGACCAGTATTTTCAAGATTTTGAGAAAGTAGCTGTAAATTTAAAATGGTCACCAGACCAGAGGTCACTCGTGCTACAAAGTGTTTTTAAAGGGAAAGCCTAACAGGTTTACTTGTGTCTCACTGTACAACAAGCAGGTGATTACGAATTTGTAAAGCAGGCTATACTCTGATCTTATGAACTAGTCCCAGAGGCTTATAGACAAAAGTTCAGGAGTTTAAAAAAAGCAGCAACCCAATCTTATCTGGATTTTGCTTATAGGAAGGTTGTGTGTTTTGATTGGTGGTGTCCTGCAATGTAAGTAGAAAATAACTTTGATTTATTGAGGGAAATCATTCTGATTGAGGAGATTAAAAATTGTGTTCCTGACGATATTCAAATATACTTGGCAGAGAAAAATATAAAAACTTGGCAAGAATTGGCTAAATTCGCAGAGGAAAATGCTTTAACCTACAAGCCTAAGTGGACACAAGGGAAAACCTTTCAAAGGAATACAGCTGATAATCCAAGTAGAGTAGAAAGAAAATCTAGAAGTGAGGTTAAAGGAAGAGAGGAAGAGAAATGGGTGAAGGGAAAATTTGAGTGTTATTTGCTACTATTGTAAGAAGGCAGGGCACATAATATCAATTTGTCCTGTACTGAAAAGGAAGAAAGAGAAAGGAGTGGCATCAACTGCCTGTGTTTAGTGAGAAAGTTAGGGATATTTTTAAACCATTCATGACTGAAGGTTTCATTTCAGTTAAAGAAGGATCCAATCAAGTGCCAGTTAAAATCCTGTGGGATGCTGGAGTAGCCCAATCGCTTGTATTAAGCAACGATTTGAATTTTGATGAGGAGACTGATAGTGGAGATGTGAATTTAATTAAAGGCCTTGGTGGTGAAGCAGAGTCTATACCTTTGCATGGAATAGTGATGAAATCAGGCTTAGTTAATGGCCCGGTTACGATAGGGATAAGATCAAGTCTGCCGGTGGATGGAGTTTCTCTTTTGTTAGGAGAGGGTGAAGTCATACCTGTCAGAAATAAAGCTTGTCGTGTCATCAGTTTTAAAGAGACTCATGTGTGAGAATGCTAGAACAAATCCTGGTGGACTATCCACAATCTGATGATTCCCAACTAATGCAGTATGTGGACGATTTACTATTATCAGCGATTTTTCGAATGGCTTGGCCATTATCATCAATCTGTAAGCAGCAGTTAGTCAAATTAGGCTTTCCACATACACCTCCTTCCGTGGCTAGGAGATAGTCTAGGGCCAGACGGTTCTGATATATAGCAGAGCGCATTTGACCTTGCTGGGATGCAAGTAATTGCAGGGCTAGAGCTGTTTGATTTGTAACAATTTCAAGGACTGCTTGTAAGCGAATAATGCGATTTAACATATAAATAGGAGTACGATAACCCCAGGATCCATCTTGAGCCCATGTAGCGGGACCATAATATTGAATTATGCGTTCTGGAGGCCAATCATCTCCCCATTGTCCCAAATGTACCGTGCTAGAGCGGGGCTGACGGTGTAATGTATCAAAAACCTTCACGCCTAATTTATGACCGTGATTGTGGGGTAGGAGGAAAAATTCTGGGTGGATTATTCCTAGGAAAAAAGTTCCACTCCACTGTGAGGGAAGACGAGTATAAGCTTTATTACCACATACCCAGAATAATCCATTTGGGGATACTCCATACCCCCTTTCTCAAACTCTTTTAAGAACGGGGTTTGATTGGTATGGTCCTGTGATGGTGGAACTGGTACAATTCCAAAACTGAATACTGCTATTAGACAGGGGTAGGCAATTAGTTTTAAAAACAGTGGATAAGAACCAAGTCAGGGGTTTAGGAAACCAAGTGAAAATACCAGGCGAAATGCGAATCCATACAGCCTTGCAGGGACTTTTTCCTACTGGGTATTTGCCGGTTCGTGAGAGACAATAAAAACCAGAGGGGACGTTAGAGAGAGACCAAGTTTCTCTTGATCTCGTTCGGTTAGTTGTCCAAATTCGGGAAATCATGGTCAATGAATTGAGGGGCTCCCCCCACCAAGGCCATTGCTCTGACATCCGTGGACCCCCGCAGACCCAACAATTGGTTACATTAAAAGTTCCTGCAATTTTAGTTGCAAGATCTACAAAAAGGTTATCTCCCCCAACTGCATTACCGAAACTTTCATGGTTATTTGGATGGACTCGAACTAAGTCCGGCTGTCTTAAAGGGGCAGGCACTTTCGAGTGTGGAGTGGAACTTTTCATTGGAACAGTACGCTGGTGTATGCAAAACCAGAGTCCATCAGTGCATGGTGGGCCTGAGTCACCCTTCCAACCGTTAAGAGGGAAAGGAGTGGTATTAGGAATCTGTATATAATGACCCATATTATTTCCTTCTTTTTCCACACAAGGGGTATATGGATGTTGGGTGGTATTTTCTGCCCAGCATTTCTCAGGAACTGAGGTATGGGAAATGAAATTACCTTCCTTTCTTCCCCAAATGTGGTCCTGAAACAGGACCACTGTGTCTCTGCATTTCTTACATTTCACACCTGATAAAGACATAGGCAAACTAAGAAAAATCAAAGAACATAACAATAACATTGTGAATCAAGTCTTTCTGCGAAATCGCAAGGTAAGAGGTTTTTCTCCAGGAACACAAGTCCAATCTGAGTTCGTATCAGGGTCCTGAGGCGCCTCTACAGGTCCCTTAAATCTGGATGCGTGCGTCCACCCCTTCTCTCTTGTTCGTGCTGCAGCCTCTGTAGTTAAGAGAACTTGGTATGGACCTTCCCACTGGGGCTGGAGTTTTTCAGTTTTCCAGGTCTTGATGAGAATCCAGTCTCCTGGTTCCACTTTGTGTAAAGAAAAGTCTAAAGGCGGTGTTTGTGCCAATAGTCCTCTCTTTCGTAAATCTGCAAGAGAGCGTGACAGTGCCTGTAAATAGTTCCTAACAAATATATCCCCTTCCCCCAAGGTGGGACACCCCTCAACTGTACTCCAGAAGGGAAGCCCAAACATCATTTCATAAGGGGACAACCCTACATCTTTTCGTGGGGCAGTACGAATTTTTAATAAAGCCAGGGGCCGACACTTTATCCAAGGCATTTTAGTTTCCACCATTAATTTTGTCAATTGCATTTTTAGGGTTCCATTCATACGTTCAACCCTCCCTGAGCTTTGTGGATGCCAAAGGGTATGTAATTTCCAAGAAACCTGTAATGCATTACAAATCAATTGCTGGATTTTTGAAGAAAAATGTGGACCCCTGTCTGAGTCTATAGAATCCATTATACCATATCTGGGGATTATCTGCTCTAGGAGGAGGCGAGCTACTGTAGAGGCTGTAGTATTTACTGTTGGGAAGGCTTCCACCCATCGGGTAAAGTGATCTATTATCACCAACAGATATTTCCATCTTTGGACTTGAGGTAACTCTGTGAAGTCGATCTGGATACGTTGAAAAGGGCGTATGGCTAATGGTTGACCTCCCATGGTCCCTGTCCTCATTACCTTCTTATTAATTTTTGTGCATAGGTGACAATTCTGCACCTCCTGTTGGGCCAAGGTGTAGATTCCCTTACACACATATTCTCGAAGCACTGTGTCACATAAGGCTTGGGTACCCCAGTGGCTCTGATGATGCAGGTGTTTTAAAATATTGCGAGTTATTTCTTTATTTAGAACCATTCTTCCATCTGGTGTCTTCCATGTTCCATCAGGCAGCTGGCTTGCGCCCAGTTGAGCCATGTCCTTTTCTGCCTTAGCAGTGAAAATGGGAGCCTTCTTTATGCCTTGCCTTATTGGGATTAAGGTCAGCAAACGGACTTCTTGTTGCATGGCTGCCCTTTTAGCTTCTTCATCAGCCAGTCTGTTTCCAATTGCTATCGGGGTATCTCCCCTCTGATGGCCTGGTATATAGCCAAACAGGTTCGGAGATTCAGTGAACCGTTGGGGCAATACAGTCCACCGAAGCTGTCTCCGTCTACCTGTCCATGGATTTTCCCATTCAAACGCGAACATATCTCTACTTTCCTCTTCTAATGGACACGTCCAGAAGGCATCCTTCAAGTCGATAACACTAAACCACTCATGGTCTGGGGGAATCCAACTCATAATAGTATAGGGATTAGGCACCACTGGGTGGCGGGTCTGAACAATAGCATTCAAACTTCTTAGATCCTGAACTAGGCGATAGGATCCATCTGACTTTTTCACTGGGAGTATAGGGGTGTTATAAGGTGACATGCATTCTTCTAATAGTCCGTCTCGTATTAGAGTCTCAATTACCGGCTGTAGCCCTTTTCTCCCTTCCAAAGAAATAGGATACTGACGTTTCCTTACCGGCTGATGACCTGGTATTAATGTGACATGTAAAGGTGGGATGTCCAGACCTCCTCGATTTCCCTCCTTATACCAGACTCTCTTGTCAATCTGCCATTCATCCTCTTCCTTTAAAGCGCAGAGGTGGACTCGCACTTCTCCGTCCACAGGGAGAGCACCCAAACCTAGGAGAGCCTGTAAGTCCCTTCCTAGGAGGTTAAATCCAGCCGACGGTAACAACAAGAGGTCTTGTACCCCTTCTCTTTCTTCCAGTTTCACTGTTACTTGGGGAATTATTGATACCATTCTGGGAGCTCCTTCTATCCCAGAAATTGTCAAATTACTTTTTACAGGCTCAGTTCCGATTGGCACAGTTATTACACTACTTCGTTCCGCTCCTGTGTCCACCATAAACACCACCTCTTCTCCCTTGGGACCAATTTTTAGTTTTACCAGGGGTTCCCTCTTATACTTGGTCCCTAACATTTGGAACCCCTGACACCCCTAATCTTCTTCCATAAGTTCGAGGGCACGCAATTCCCTCTTGTATCGGGGACATTCCCTCTTAAAGTGTCCTTCCTCATTGCAGTAATAGCACTTAACGAACCTCCGGGGTCTTCCCTCTCTTGGATATCTTGGATTGTTTAGAGGAAGGTTTTGTTTTCTTTCCCCTCTGGATTCAGCATTCATCTGTTGGATAGTCTGTACCATAACCTTTGTCGCCCTCTTTTGATCTTCTTCTTCTCTCTGCACATATACTTTTTGCGCCTTTTTTAACAGGTCACTTAGGGGTTTTTCGCTCCAGTCCTCCTCCTTTTCTAGTTTCTTTCTAATGTCCTGCCATGATTTGGAAACAAATTCAATTCGAATAAGCTGTTCACCCATTGGTGTACTAGGGTCCACGCCCGCATACTGTTGGACATTCTTTCTCACCCTCTCCAAAAAATCAGTAGGGGACTCGTCTTTCCCCTGGTGGTTCCCAAATGCCTTGGTGAAATTGTGACCCTTTGGCACAGCCTCCCGTATCCCTTTAATTGTCCACTCTCTATATTGTCTCATACTTGCCAATCCCTCGGGTGTTCGTTTGTCCCACCTGGGTTCATTTAAGGGATATTTTTGTTCATGGGGTCTGGGGTCCCCAGGTTGTTCATATTCCCACATGAGGAGGGCAGCCCGTCGAATCATCTGCCTCTCCTGGGGTGAGAATAATGTTCCCATTATTGCCTGCATCTCTTCCCACGTATATGTGTTTGGTCCCAGGAATTGGTCGAGCTGTTCAGCCAGTCCTATAGGATCTTCCAATAACTTTTTCATTTCTTTCTTAAATCCCCGCACCTCTGTACTAGTTAGGGGAACATTCACATATCCCGTTCCCCCTCCCGGTCCTCCCATAGGAACTTCCCCCAGGGGATTTAGGCTTATTGAAAATTTTGATGGTCCTGGACCAGTCTGGGATCTTGTCCAGGGTCGGTTTACCGGTGGAAGTTTAGGGTCCGACTCTCTTAATTCATCCTTTTTTTCCCGGCCCCTTTCGGGGCAATCAGATTCATCACCTTTCCCCTCTGGTAATGAGCTTTCCTCGGGCGCAGTAGGCACCGGGGGAATATAAGGAGGGGGAAGGTTGTCCAGAGGTTCCCATTTCTTTTCTCCCGCTACCCTCAATTTAAAACATTTTGTTAAGGATCCTGGCCAGGGAACCCAACAAAATGCATATGCTGACTCTTCTTGATTCACCTTTGGTCTCGAATTTACATATATGTTTAATGCTTGTCTAACCCAATCCTCATCAGATCCAAATGTCGGCCACCAGACCGAGGAACCTTTAATAGGTTGTTTCGACCAAAGGAGACAATATTGGACCATCTTTTTCTTGTTTTTGTCTCGATATCTTTTACTATCCCAATTTTCAAACATTCTCCCCGAAGGGCTGTCAAGGGGAACTCCCAGGAATTGTCCTTAATTTTCAGATGAGCCCTTAGATTTTGATCCTCCCATTTTCCCACCTAGATCTGTTTATCGTTGCTGAGGACCCTCTCGTTCTGGACCCTACTCCCTTCTTCTCAGACGCCTCGTCGGAGGTACTGTCCCTCCTTCGGTTACCGCTGAGGTTTCCCTGGGGTTGACCCCTCTCTTCTCGGCACTTCGTTGGAGGTGCTGTCCCTCCTTCGGTTACCGCCGAGGTTTCCCTGGGGTCTATCCTAGAGTCCCACGACAGGGTCCTCACGCCACGACAAAAGCTCTATACCTGATCTATTACGTTAGGTTTTTTATCCAAACAGGTGTATCCCGTTACACCTGTTACCCAATCCCCACACCACAATCGTAAGTCGTCACTTACCGGTGTCTTCCCGGGGATTGAACCGTCACCCTTCTCCTCTCCGTCTTGTCGTGTCACCTTGTCCGGATACCACTCGCTCAAGCCGCCCGAAGCAACGAGCAAGGGACTAGGAGCCGCTGAACTCAGCGGGGTGCACCGCCTCCAATGTCCCTCTTCTCGCCTCCCCTCACGGCCGGAGTGTAGATCCCGGACGAGCCCCCATTTGTCAGAAATAAAACTTCTCACACATGAGTCTCTTTAAAACTGATGACACGACAAGCTTTATTTACAAGTCTGCAGAGTTGGACTCAACTGGCTTCTCACCAGTTAAGCCCCGATACATACAGTGCATTGATTTTTATACCCTTATTGTTTGCCCTTCCCCTTCTTATTAATACTGTTTTAATTGGTTAGTATTACAAAAGCATTCTAAGTATAACTGCATTTTTAATTATCACGTTCGTTACGTACGCTGTGAACTCTACATACACTAAATTCTGTTTCTCACCCTTCTTATCAATCTTTTGTCTCCTGCATGTCTCTCACTATGACCATGAAAAGATAGGTTTAAAAAAACATATCCAGCTGAACCTTTTGTCCTTGGCTGCTAGTAAGCTCCCTGTCCGTTCTGGCTTCCCTTTTTATGATTAATCATCACATTTTAACTTAAGTCATTTTAACCTAAATTCTCTATATAACAATACCTGTGGTGAAACTCATAAGTAAGCCATTGATTTATGGGTCCGAAAAGGATTTGGAAATCTACTCTGCGTGTGCCATTACTAGAGCCATGTCTAGAAAAAAGGCTGAGGTAGAGAAAGTCTGTAATAATCCTGTAGTGGAAGCAAACATTGAGGACAAACCTAAGGATCCAGCTTTGCTGTTGTCAAGAGAAGAATTAATAGCCAGACAAAAGCATGATCCTGATCTTGCTGGGATAAGAGAAAAGATTCTGTCTAACCAGGAAATTGAAACTGTGCCAGTAGGTTACTTTGTTCAATGTGGAATATTGATGAGAAAGTGAAGACCACAATTGATACCTGCCAGTGAAAACTGGGCAGTAGTAAGGCAAGTTGTAATTCCCAAAACTTATAGGAATGAAATATTAAAGTTGGCTCATAGTACCCCTTTAGGAGGTCACCTTGGAGTGAAGAAGACAGTAGAAAAGATAAAAAAACAGTTTTATTGGCCAAAATTAAGAAAGGATGTTGTGAACTTTTGTAGAACCTGTCACACTTGTCAACTGGTAGGCAAGTCTAATCAAGACCACCAGTGGCACTTTTACAACCCATTGCTGCTTTCAGAGTGGAGTGTTTATTTTATTTTATTTATGTAATACTTCCATTAATTGTTAAAAATTTGTTCTTGTGGACCTTTTTTTAGCGGGGAGGTGTTACAGAGTTCTGTGTTGTGTATTGTCCTATGTGTGGTGTGGTTTTATGTTAAAAAGTGACAGTTTGCCTTAGAGAGCCAGGGTGAAGGTGGACTGCTGAGAGAGTGGGAGACAGACTGGGCATGTGCAGAAAATGATCTAAAAATTTCTGGACTTGGATGATAAACCACCACTAGGGGGTGCTGTGGAGTGGAGGGAGGCCCAGAGCATGAGTCATGTTCTGGAGGTCAGTTTAGAATGTTGGCCATTTTAAAAGGGATGAACATTCTGAAGGCAGCCAGAAGAATCTGGACCAAGTCAGTGGTTCCTCTCTCTGCAAGCAACACAAGACAACTTTTTGAATTTTGTGTTTTCTCTCTCTCTCTCTCTCTCTCTCTCTCTCTCTCTCTCTCTCTCTCTCTCTCTCTCTCTCTCTCACACAAAGATCTTTTGGCTTCAGTTTACCAAACAAATTGAATTTTGTTTATGATCTTTGCTTCAGTTGAGATCGAAGTTTTGTGAGTCTTGTGTGTTTTGTGAGTCTTGTGTGTTTTGTGTTTGTTTTGTGTCTAAGTTTTTCTGTGGGCTGGTTGCAAATATAACTTAGACTTTAATTACATATGTTATATTTAGGCTGGGGAATTTATTAGTTTTACACTGTTATAGAAATTTGCATAGTAACCAGTGGGCATTGTTATAAAAGGTGGAATTTTGAATTAAAGTTTGAAGGTGATTTTTTTGTTAATAAAGTAATTGTTCATCTTTATCCCTGTGTGATGTGGCTTCTTTGTGGTTGCTGGTTTGATCTTGTAACAACAGTCATAGAGAGATGGTTGTTGCTTGTTGGACCCCCCAAACAGGATTGTCTTCCAGAAGAAACTTGTCTTCTTTCCAGATTCTTGTCACAGATTTCTTCTCCTCTTCTCCACTCCAGGAAGACTAGCCACCATTCTTGATTTCCACAGAGATTACACTCAAGCTACCATAGCAGAACTCTCCCCGGTCTTGATCAAGGAGCCTTTTCAGCAGACTCCTCTTCTGTCCATCCTTTTCTCAGATGGCCTCCTGCTGACTCCCTCTCTCTTGTTCTCTGCCCCTCACCTCCTGATGTCCCATGCACTCTTTTTTTTACTGGTTTCAGTTTGCAAATTTGCAGCTTCTTGGGTGTGCTTGCAAATGTTGCTAAAGCCCAGAATCTTCTGTTTGCCCCTGGCCTTGGAACTTTGCAAGGCATTATTCTCTCTGTGAAATGCATGCAACCTAACAGCTAACCCAATTCTAATCCTTTTTATAAGCATATTTTCAATTAACCCATTGCATCACACACATAATGCTTAGAAGATTCACAATGAAGGTATAAAATAATTATCAGGGGTTTATGAGTTTGTCACGGCAGGCAGTGTTCAGGTTGTTTCCTTCTCATGACTTTTCCTCGTTGAAGCAGAATGGAACACCCCCTGATCTCCTTGCCAATTGCATGGCTGATGGGGAGAGTGATGCAGTGAGACAAGACAGTCCTCCCTATAGTTGTGTTCTTATGGAATTTAGGTATGCTCGTCAAATTTTTACGCAAGTGTTGTACTTTTTTCTTAAGTTGTAGGTGATTTTCTCCAGGGGAACACAGCTTTGCATTTCTGCGTTCCAGTGCGTAATTCTCAGACAGGAGTTGGACTTCCAGGTAACTGCTATGAACTTCTTCTCCACTGCCAATGCGATCATTACGAATTGAATTTGAAATTTGGACAGGTTCATCGTGAGTCTTATGTCCATTATGTTTCCCAACAGGAAAAACTCTGGGTCCTGCGGGAATTCTTTACCTATATTTTTTTTCCCAGATTTTGACCCAACTCCACCCATCTTGGTACATGTCCAGGCTGCGTGCAGAAAGGATCCTGTCTCAATGCTACATCTGAAGCATTGGTGTGACAATTCTAGTTTAGATCTGTTCAATTTTTGCAGAGTTAGGGACAGCTAGTGCAAGAGGATGTATTGGACCAGCCTGTACTGTGCATTAATAATTGCAGTTAAACTGGTCCGACACAGGGCAGATCAGCAGTGTTCATCAGTCGATATTCCTATGTCTGAACTCCCATCTATGCCTTGACTTCTGAAGACCTGGTTTTGGTCCTTCCGCTTGGAGCATGAAATACATTGCCGAGATAAACTTTTGTGTGCTCCCCCTTCAAATCAGGATCTCCACATCATTGCACTCTGGTAGGGCCATAGTTGGATCTAACTTGTCCTGCAAAAAAAAGATCTTACCTGAAGGTAGCAGTGGAACGTCTTATTTGATAGATTATAATTGTTCCTGAGTTGTTCAACCGACATTAGCCATCCCTGCTTGTAACAGTCCTCAATGCACCTGACACCATTACAATGCCAGGTGTCCTGAATCTTGTTACCTACCATCAATAGTATTAGTCCATTTAGAATCGGGGTGTTTTTGGGGACAGCTCCACTTTGATTCCTAAATATTGGTTGATCTTAATCCAGATAGAAATTATTTGTTCCAGTATGGGGCTGCTTGTTTTTCCAGTCATCAATTTAGTATCCCACTTATAAATAAAGTCTTCTGCTACCTTCTCACCCACTACATGCAGGCCACTTTGTTCCCAGGATGGTACACATCCCTTTCCCCCTCGAAGAGTGACATGATTTATTTCTACTGTGTTGCCTAATAATATTTCTTAAAGTCTGGTAATCCGTAATTGGCCCAGACTATAATCCCAGGTCAATTTTTCCATAGAGATTCTAGCTACTTTTCCATTCCATAGAAATGTCCTTATTTGTGAATGCAAACATTGGAAGAATCCCTGGGGCAATGCCACGAGCAATGTCTGGAAGAGGTACTGAAGCCTTGGCAACACATTCATTTTAATGTAATTGACCCTGCCCACCAGTATCATGGACAGGGACATGCACATATTTAGATCTTCCTTGATTCTCCCCAGCAAATAGATGCAATTTAGGTTAAAATTGTTCAAGTTTTTGTCTCTTCTCACTCCTAGGTATTTGATCCCATTTTGTGGCCACTTTAGATGACTACTTTCTTGACATTGATATAATCCCCCTCAGTAAATGGCACGATTTCACTCTTATCCCAATTAACCTTATACCTGGAGATGTCCCCATAGTCCTCCAGAGTAAAGCATAGCTTGCACAATGAATTTAATGGGTCTGTCAGATATATTGGTACATCATTGGGAAATAAATTATTTTTATGTACTTCTTGGACTGCTCTAAAACCCTTGATATCTGATGAATAGCTCGACCAGGGGTTCCATGGCCAGTACGAACTGAGCTGGAGATAGCAGGCACCCTTTTCTACTTGATCTTGATAGTGGGAAAGCTGGAGAAATTTGAGCGTTGGTCACCACTTTAGCCTTGGGCTTTATTATCCAATTAATAAAGGTTGCCCCTAGTCTCAATTTTTCTAGCACTTTGAATAAATGTCCCATCTTTTCCACCTGTCAAATACCTTTTCCCCATCCAGGGCCACAACAAGACCCATCTGAAGTCTAGTTTGTGCCAGATGCATTATACTCCACAGTCTGCCAATGTTATCCGCTGCCTGTCTGTTTTGCACAAAGCCCACTTGGTCTTTAATTGTTAGTTTTGACAAATTCTTCACCAATCTATTTTCCAGGGCTTTGGCAAGTATCTTACAGTCCTTGTTCATCAGTGAGATAGGCCTATAAGAATCTGGCATTAGGGGATCATTGTTTTTTATCAGTATCATCATAATGATTGCTGTTAAAAAAGTTTCTGGGAGGTTGTGGGTCTTCATTGCCCGGTCCAACACCTCCATAAAGAGAGGCATCAATAAATCTTCAAATTTCTTATAAAACTCAGACAGGAACTCATCCTCTCCTTGAGATTTGCTAGTTTGCAGCGAATTCAATAATTTCCCCATCTCTTCTTTTGAAAAGTGAAGATCAAGGCCTTCCTGTTCTTCTGGGTCAAAATATGGTAACTTAGACAGGAACTCGCGGGCTTTGTCAGAACCTCCCTACCAATTTTGATTTATATAGACCCTCACAGAATTCGCGGAAGGTTTCGTTAATACCTTTTGGCTTATATGAGATCCTGCCATCCCCAGTTTGTATTGCATTGATCATCCTTGAGGCTTGCTCTGTCCTCAGCTGCCAAGATAGGACTTAATGGGCTCTCTCACCCAATTCATAATATTTTTGTATTTACCACATTATGGCCTTTCCTATAGTATACGTTTGGAGCATATTGTATTTCAATCTATTATTTATTAGAGCCCTTTAATTATCCTCTGAAGCCAATTTTTGGAATTCCATTTCTATAACCATGCAACAATTACAGTATGGAAACAGGCCATCTCGGCCCTTCTAGTCCGCACCGAACTAACTGATCTCCTCTTGTCCCTCCTACCTGCTTCCTGCCTATAACCTTACAATCCTCTCACATCCATGTACTCAACCAACCTTCTCTTAAATGACAAAATTTACTCTGCTGCAACCACCTCTTCCGGAAGGTGATTCCACTCAGCCCCCACCCTCTGAGTGAAGAAGATCCCTCTTAAGTTACTTCTATCCCTATCCCTTAACTCATGACCCCTTATTCCAATCTCTCCTACCCTCAAGGGGAAGAGTCGGGCTGGATCGAGCCTTTGTATACCCAGTCGCCTTGTTAATCATCTTTTGCTGGCTGGCATTCTTCTTCCCCATCTTTGATAAATAAAAGAACTAATCTTGTTCTCTCTGTCTTTTACTTCTAACTTTGACCTTTGTGCCTTTTATTCCTCTATGATCTGGGATCTCCTAGGGTCCACCTTCTTCTCCTCTCTCCACATCACGCGATCCCTCAAAAAATATACTTCATTCACAATAAATTACTTACAAAACATGAAAACTGGTCAAGAGTTTTTACATTCATAATGTCAGTAATATCTAGATATTCTCATCAATGTACATTTTACATTGTTCTCTCAATACACCGTAACCACCAAACTTGTCATTTCTACACGTTATTATTAGACATAGTTTGTCTAGAACAAACTATTTTTACAAACAAGAATAGAGTTCAAGACTTTTTACACTGTGACAGAATATATAGAGGTGTTTGGGAGATAAATTGGGAAAGGTTTGTTAGAGCAGGTCATACACAAACACTTTAAAACACAGTACTTTTGCAGGAATTTTGCAGAGTGCTCACAGAATCATGAAGAACTGCTATTTGCAAAAGGTAACAATATAGCAACAGTTTGATGTCTGGAAGGTCATGTGACTGTTGCAGGCAGAAGCAGAACAGCTTTGCTCTCAGAGTCAGAGGGAGTGAAAGAGAGGAGAGACACAGACTTCAGTTCCAGAGGGACAAGCTGGCAAGCTCTGGAAAACGGCCTGGTCAAAGGTGAGGACTGGCTGTCTGGTGTTTCCCTTGGTATAGGGGAAACAGAAAGGAACTCTGTGGTGATCTGAAAGAAAGAGGTTATCATCTGGAGGGGCGTTTCTTCAGCAAGACACTGGAGTGGCTGTCCTGGAACAAAAAATCTGTCTCTGAAAACAAACAGGAACTCTCTTGAGTGGTAACCATTTACCTGTTAAGCACCAAAGCCTGGTGACCTTTATTAATGCTAACTTCTGTGCACAGTACAAGAATTGCCTGCAACCAGTGAGATTGGACTGTGAACCAAATAACTTTTCTAAACATATACACAATACACACATGTGCGCTTAGAATTAGAGTGGGGTTGAGTAGGTAAGTAAGTCAATAGAGATAAGTTAAAGTTTGATTCTGTTTTCAAGTTCAAAGATAATTAAAAGCAACTTTTGTTTAAGTAACCCTTTGTATTGGTGCATATCTATTGCTGCTGGGCTTTGGGGTCCTCTGGACATAACAACACTCATAATATCAGACATATCTATACATTCTCATCAATGTACATTGTCACATTTATTCTCTCCATAACCTGTTTCCACCACTGTGGCACCTTGTTTTTCTCCCCCTCCCCCCTATTAGTTATGGGGCTTTCCTTCAGTGCCCAGAAATGGGAGGACTCTAGACTGTGGTGCTTCCCCAAAGTGCCCTCACGTTGGCTGCACCAGGCCTCAGTGCACCCTTCAGCACGTACTCCAGCAGTCTGGAATAGGCCAGTCGGCAGCATTCCTGGATCGACATCACAGGGTGCTGAAAGGCCAGCAGGTTATGGGCAGACCAAAGTGCATCTTTCACTGAGTTCTGAATGTTGGACTCAGAGTGCGTCTCTGGAAAAAGCCCGTAGAGTCCTCTTTTAATACATGGTGCCCTTGACCACATGTAGGCCATAAAGAGGCAAGCTAATGTTGCCAATGACTTGTGCTTCAATATAATCCCTTACAATGTTTCGGAGGTGGCAGGTGACAATGCAATCATTATATGCCACTTCCATGACTTTTTTTTGAACCTGTTCCAAAATTTCAGAAGCAGTCACTTCTTTGTACAAAAGATATGATGGTTAAGTTAAATGAAAGCAGAGCATCTCTGTACAGTTCCTGGTGACCATAGGGAGATGTTGACATACCAAGTAACTCAGACATGAGCCCTGATCTGGTCATTTGCTGCATCAATGGAGACAGAATAGGTGTTTATAGGCTAGCTACAAATATCAATTATGAGAAAAGCAGCAGAGATTCTACTCAATTACACAAATAAAGCCACAGGCTGGGAAAGACACAGGTTTTAGGCTAGCAAATCTTCCAGAGAGGGCATTAGAATCAATGATCACTTCTGCCCAAGTCATCTCAGAGCAACCACAGAATCCAGGGGCTCCAGAATCCTTAGTATCTTTAACACAGTAGTGCTAACTGACTACCGAGCTAGTCAATGAGTTGTCAACAGGCAGCCCATTCACAAATTGGTTTCCCGCCCAAACGCAGCTGATTGAGTCCACTACCTGTCAGACATTACTTGAATTGTCAAAGGCTACAGAGCTCACCCAGTGACTCTAAAGACACCAGCCCAGTCCCTGTTTAATATTGTTTCTGTCCGGAAGTTTCGCTCTCCGTTGTTAACTTTAATGGCTTAATATTAATGTGAAACTATCTTTTTGCATGTGTTAATTAGAGACCAGAAATCAGGCCTGCAGAGAAGGTATATTGGGAAAAACTTTTTCAGACTTCTGTTAATTTTGTGTGCAAGAAGGATATCTCTTAATTGTGACTTGTACATGTGAATAAGCGATCGACGTCAAACCTGTCTTTCGAAAGGAGATATGGAAGATGTCAAGCATAACTTGTAACAATGAGTTCAAAGCAATGTTATCAAATTTGTAAGCAAGAAAATACCTGAAATATTGTACCTTCTGACAGTTCTTTGAATGAGATCCACCAGTATTAGTGAGGTGACCTTGTCTGTCCACCACTAAATACTGTTTGTTCCTGCTGGCGTGACTCAAATAAATTCTGTTTGGTTTGGTTGTACTTTTTGTACCTTGACAGGACTGTGGCTATTATACAGGGAGGTTGCAAGCAACTTTCTCACAGGAGGTGGCTTGGCAATTTAAATATCATAATGGGGTTTGATAGGTTTAACAGTTCATCCCATCCATGAAAGAGAGCTGCTGAATGCATCAGACAAGAGGTAATTCTAGCAATTCCCCTTCTTTCACCCAAAAGAGTCTCACTTTTGGACACAGCTATGTGGAATGCAAAAAGGTATCTTCTTCCATATTCATTTTTATTTTCTGCAATTTGTGAGATGTGATATATAACTGATGCAAAAATAATTATACTGTACCAATCTGTATCATACATTAATCAATTAATCATTATCAGTCACATCTTTTTTCTTTGGCTTGGCTTCGCGGACGAAGATTTATGGAGGGGGTAAATGTCCACGTCAGCTGCAGGCTCATTTGTGGCTGACAAGTCCGATGCGGGACAGGCAGACATGGTTGCAGCGGTTGCAGGGGAAAATTGGTTGGTTGCGGTTGGGTGTTGGGTTTTTCCTCCTTTGCCTTTTGTCAGTGAGGTGGGCTCTGCGGTCTTCTTCAAAGGAGGTTGCTGCCCGCCAAACTGTGAGGCGCCAAGATGCATGGTTTGAGGCGATATCAGTCCACTGCCGGTGGTCAATGTGGCAGGCACCAAGAGATTTCTTTAGGCAGTCCTTGTACCATTTCTTTGGTGCACCTCTGTCACGGTGGCCAGTGGAGAGCTCACCATAAAACTTGATCTTGGGAAGGCGATGGTCCTCCATTCTGGAGACGTGACCCACCCAGCGCAGCTGGATCTTCAGCAGTGTGGACTCGATGCTGTCGACCTCTGCCATCGAGTACTTCGACGTTAGGGATGAAAGCGCTCCAATGACTGTCTCTGCACAAATCCTTCCATGTTTGGTATTCAATAGTAATACTCAAATCTTATTCCCACTTCTGTTTATATTTATAGAGTCCTGGTTTACAGGTTGCTCCATGTAGTAGAAGATACATTGCAGAAGTAAATATCCGCACTGTTCCTCATCTAACAAGAGTTTCCATTTCACTACATGGGGGTAACTCACTCTCTGGTCCAAATTTATCTCTTAAAAATCGTTTTATGTGAAAGTAACAAAAAAGCATATTTCTAGTTATTCCATATTTGTCCTTCATTTGAATAAAGGACATCAACTGACCCTGTTCATTGCAATCTTCAATAAGTCTAACTCTTTTATCGGACCACAATTCTAAGGATATATTATCTTGCGAGAAAGGTATCAAACTATTCTGGAACAAAGGGGGTATGTGGTGATATATCTTCCTTATTTCCAATTTCCTAACTATCTTACCTCAAATATCTATTAAGTGCTTCAGTAAAACCTGTCATCAATCTTGAATTCCATCTATAGATAAAAGCTGCAGCAGCCACATAACTAACACAAGATTTTCAGGAAATATCCAACGAGGAATAACATGGGTGAGCTCGCTACCAAATCCAGGGCAGTAGGAGACACCAAAGCTTCACCCCCAGATGAGTTCAATGCCTTGTACACCTGATTTGAACACCAGAACAAGGAAGAGCTGCTGTGAACCCAAACATTCCCTGATGATCCTCTACTGTCAGTAAAGAGTGTGAATCAAAGCCCAGGACAGAGGACCCAGTTGAGTACAGAAAACCTGTGCTGACCATCTGGACAACGTTTTCATGGGTATCTTCAACATCTCACTCTGACAGGCTATAGTACTCACCTGTTCCAAATAGACCTCAATCTTACCTGTGCCCAAGAACAGTGTGGCTAACTGAGGATTGACCAATGGTACATCCAGAGTGATGAAGTGTTTTGAGAGAATGGTGGTGAAGCACATCAGCTCCTGTCTGAGAGGCGACATGAATTTGTTCCAATTTGCCTACCGCAGCAACAGATCTATGGCAGTCATCACCCTGGCTCTACATGAAACCCTCTACCACCTGGACAGCAAATGTGCATACATCAGGATGTTTTTTATTGACAACCGTTCAGCATTTAGCACCTCATCCCCTCAAAATTCATCAGTAAACCAAAACCTGGGCATCAACACCTCACGAAACTGGATCATGGATTTCCTCATCTTCAGATCACAATCAGTGAAGAACGTCTCTGCCACAATCTCCATCAGCACTGGAGCACCACAAGACTGCGTAATTAACCCCCCCCCCCCCCACCAGTGCACTCACTATGATTGTATGGTTCAGCACATCACCAACACAATCTACAAATTTGCTGAAAATACCATGGGTTTGGGTTGTATGAGAAGGAGTGATGAGTCAGCATACAGGAGACAGGTTGGAAACTTGGCTGAATGGTGCCCCAACATCAATCTTGTACTCAATGCCACCAAAACCAAGGAGCTGATCATAGTCTTTAAGAAGGGAAAACCAGAGGTGTACAATCCAAATGTGGAGAGGGTGAGCAAATTTAAATTCCTGACAGTCACTATCTCAGAGGACCTCTCCTGGACACAACATGCCAATGTCATCGTGAAGAGCCCATGCTGACATCTTTAGTTCCTCAGGAGTTTGTGGAGGCTCAGTTTAAAATATCAGAAACCTTGGCAAAATTCTACAGATGTATAGTAGAAAAAGTGCTGACTTGATGAATCATACAGGGGTACGAATATCTCCAAGCAGAAAGCCCTGCAAAAGGTAGTAAACTCAGCCCAATACATCACAGGCAAAATCTCTCCTCACTACTGTCACAGAGCAGCAGCAATCTTCTATGACAGTATATAGATATGTTTTTGGGAGATAAATTTGGGCAGGTTTGTTAGTGTAGGTCACATATAAACACTTTAAAACAGATCTTATTTAAAATATTGGAGCTCTGCTAATGCTAGACATGTCGGCCCCAGAGCATTTGCAAAAGCTTTGCAACGTGCACAAGAGACTTAACTAATGGATTTTTGTTTACAAAAAGGCAACAGATGAAAGAACTTGTCGGAGCCACATACTGTCTGGAGGGGAACTTGCTGTTCTAAGCGGCTCATGTGGTTTTGCAAGCAGAGAGAGTCAAACAGGCTTTCTCTTAAGTTAGTTAGGTTAAGTTATGTTAGTTAAGCTAATCGTGATAAGTTAAAGTGTGATTCTGTTTTCATCTTTAAAGATAATTAAAAGTAACTTTTGTTTAAGTGACCATTTGTCTTGGTGAATATCTATTGCTGCTGGGTTTTGGGGTCCTCTGGGCTCGTAACATTTTAAGGATCCACACCACCCAGGACATGCTCTGTTCTCACTGCTGCCATCAGGAAAGAGGTGTAGGTGCCACAAGATGCACACCACCAGGTTTAGGAACAGCTGCTCCCCCTCCACCATCAGACTCCCCATCAATAAACTCAATTAGGGTCTCATTTAAGGACTCTAACTTCACACTTTATTTATTACTAAATATTTTAATGTATTTGCAGACACTATTTACATTTTTTAAAGTACATTTTGCATACCTATCCAGTTGAGTACAGTTTCCACTACCAATAAGTAGAAATTCTGCCTGGCCTGCAGGAAAAAAGAACTTCAGGGTTGTATGTAATGCCATGTATATAAACTTGAACTTAAACGTGCCCTCTATTGGCCCACTGTCACTCAGCAACAGCTGTCAGTAGATAAGCAAACATTTCAGTCTGAAGAGTGCAGCAGAGAATTTGTGATTAATTGATTTTAAGTGGGCAAGCTTTGGAGAGAAATATCATCGACCACCGCTATGAAAAAGAAGCTTTATGCAAAAATAAAGTGCTGAAAGTGAAAGAAAATTGTTCAATTCCCAGGGCTGCACACACTGAGACAGAGGGAAAATATGTTTCATCAGTGAACACGCAGTGAACATTAAGCTGGTTGCAAGAATTGTGATCAAAATATAAACCCATCTTGCATGCATTATTCCAAACAATAAAGAACATCTAAAAAAATACTTCTCACAACATCCAGAGATTAAAAATGGAGCAGGATATTATTGCAAGATTACATAATTGATTCACTGCTTTACGTAAATCACAAAATTCCTGAAATTTGTACTTGAAAAGTAATTTATTTGGACTTTTTAAGCTGATTGCATCTTAAGATTTTTTTCACATATCGAACTCATTATCCTAACAAAAGGGTTACACTAGGACATGCCATAAGTTTCCCAAAAACATCATCATAACTCTCTTGAAGGATGGGTTCAGCACCTCTCTGACACACAAAATAGCTTCATGCATAAACCATCAACCTGCCAACAGAGTTTTATTTACAGAACAAAAGGGAATGAATACAAAAATAACATGCTCATTTAAAAATCATCTGCATAAATATGTGGTTGAGAAACAGTTGTAGCTTGGTGGAGGACTTTATAGCATAATTTTCCAGTGGAATATTTATTTACTATGAAGGGCTTCTGTGGTCAAATAACTGCAATTTATTTATCTGTCAACATGGTCGCAGAAATAATAATGGATGATGCAAAATCCCATTAAGGAAAAAAAACATTTGCTGTCTCTCATTAGGCATGGAATTTCAAATGTGCTTTAATTTTGTTTTTGAAGATATCGGAACACATTTATCCATTTCTCTTCATCCCGGTATTCTGCTTGACAAAGTGGTTACTAAACTGTTCAGTCATACTTGTGAGATTGCTGAATTTAGATAATTTGCATCTCAGAAAATTTAATGTGATAAAATATTAATGAAGTAGTGTTGGCCTGTCAATTAAATACTTGTACAGCAATGGAACACAATTTAAAAATTCTAATTTTCCATAAAGTCTGACAAACCTGTTTATTGGCCACATATTAAACTGAGCCATTTAAAAGTAGAAATAAAACCAGTACCTTTAATTCTAACCTTAGAAGGCGAAAGAACAAGTGAAACAGTTTAAGGAATCTACTTAAATATCTCAATCCTTCTTGATGACACAATAACTTTTCTGGCTAATGCCAGCCCAGTCTTCTGATGATGTTCGTTTCACGGCTGCCTCCAGATGACCCAAACATATTTATGCCACACCAAGACCAAGCAGTTCAGTTTCTGTAAAACTGCATGAGGTCATCGCCAATGGGCTTGGCCATGCACCTGTCTTCATAAAGTTGAACTTATCCAAAAATCTACCACTTGAGTCATAACCAACACCAAGTCTGATTCATAATTCAACCATCCATGTGCTTAACGTTTTTCACAGGCTCCTGGATGAGAAAGAGTTTCACATTTTAATTTGCCACTCTCTACTTCTTTAATTGCTCTCAATCACAACCCAATGGCACATTTTTGCTCCCCCACTTTGGTCCTCTTGAACAGTCCATTTCACCCTCTCTTCGCCACCTTTGAACGTCCATCAATGCACTTCAAAAAACCTGCTTCTTGATTAAAAGTTTTCTCACCTGTTCTAATATAAAGAGTCATAGAGATGTGGAACATGGAAACAATGTGGAAAGTAAGTTTTATAATTCCCCTGTGAAACACGTTCTTAAATATACATTGAATATATCATGAATTTAAGTTTTCTTTCAAAGTTATATGTTGGGAGCCAGCTGAAATAGTTAATATTAAAAAAAAAAATGGTGAGGCAGGCAGAGTGAATGATTTGATCCATTAGTCATGTTATGAAATAAGACAATTAATTTACGGAAAGAAAGCTGAAGGTTATTTTCACCACAACAGATTTTGATGTATAAGATCTTGCCTAATTAATCTCCTCAAATTTGTCTGTAGATTGAAAAATAAATTACTTGGGGGAGTTTCAACCCTACCATTACATTCTTGGAGAATTTATAGAAATCCTGCGAGTGGATGAGAAATTGGCCAAGGATTGGAAAATAAACAGGTTTTGATCAGAAGAGCAATCAGATGCAAGGTCGGCAAGCCAGTGGTGGCAAGATAGAGCAACACTTACAGTTCGCATCTTCTCTTGCATTGTGCAGGATATCACAGAAATTGGCTTAGATTTAACCCAGTGGTTCTCAACCTTTTCTCTTTCCATTCACGTACCACTTCATGTAATCCCTATAGCCGTCGATGCTCTGTGATTAGTAAAGGATTGCTTAAGGTGGGATGTGGATGGGAAGGGAAAGTTGCGAATCACTGCTCTAGTTCCAATTGTTACTAAAATATTTTGCTTGAGAAAAATTGCCATTTCCTTTGGAGTTATGAAACTGTGCACATAACGAGTCAATGAGGTTCGATTAAAACAGATTTTCAAACCTTTTCTTTCCACCCACATACTACTTTAAGCAATCCCTTATTAGTCACAGAGCATCCATGGCATAGAGATTATTTAAAGTGGTATTTGAGTGGAAAGAAAAAGGTTGAGAACCACTGCTTTAAAGAATTACAGTTGATGAGTATAAAGCTCTCAATATGTTAACCAGGTTACACAGACACTTCTTTTAACTTTTCATTTTACATTTTAAAGAGGTTGACATGCTGTGCATAAAAAAAATGGTTTCCAATGACTCTGTTTAATTTGCTTCATATTTCATATTTCTTGTCAGAGTACATACATGACATCACATAACCCTGAGATTCCTTTTCCTGTGGGTGAGGCAGAACTACCATTTATTTGTAGTGCAAAAAAAACATGTAAGCAAATAAAGAACTGTAAACGGACAACAAGTGTAAGCAAACTGACTGCAATATTCAGAGGGGAAAAAACAAAAAGTGCAAAAGTAAGACTCCTTAAATGGGCCCCTGATTGAGTTTGTCATTGAGGAGTCTGATGGTGGAGGGAGAGCAGCTATTCCTGAACCTGGTGGTGTGAGTCTTTTGACACCTGTACCACTTTCCTGATGACAGCAGTGACAACAGAGCATGCGCTGGGTGGTGTGGGTACTGTTGGGTACTGCTCTCCGACTACAACACTTTCTGTAGATCTTCTGTGAGTGTGGATCGAGCTGCCATCTGACATGGTAAAATCAAGCTCATTCTTGAAGTTATTAAAATAAACTGGATAGATACATGGATGGGAGAGGTATGGAGAGTTATGCAAAGGGGGCAGGTCAGTGGAACTAGCAGCATAATGTTTTTGGCACAGACTAGAAGGGCTGAATGGCCAGTTTTCTGTGCTGTATTGTTCTATGGTTCTATTTTCTCAATAGTGGGGAGGGCTTTGCCTGTGATGTCCTGGGTTGCATCCACTATGTTTTGCAGGGCTTCATGCTCGAGGGTATTGGTGTCCCTATCCCAGTCCATGATGCAGCCGGTCAGCACATTTTCTACCATACATCTGTCGAAATTTGCCAGGGTTTCTGATGCCAAAACAAACCTCCTCAAACTGCTGAGAAAGTAGAGGCAATGACGTGCTTTCTTCACAATCCCATTAGTGTGTTGGGTCACTGAAAAACTATTATTAAAAATAAATAATCAGCAGAAAAATGCAATTAAAATACTTTGCTCTCTGGTAATTCTATTCTCTTTGGATTTGTAAATGGTTAGTGCCATCCTGACCCTTTATTAATCATGTTGTAAAATCAGTGATGTTTCCAGCTAGTTTGTGAATGTGTCTGAAGTTCGGATGATTCAGCGAAAAGTTCTATTTTGGCAGTTCATGCAGATGCTGATCTTGGATAAATTGGCTCAGGCCCAAAATGTTGGTTATCTTGACCTCATATGGGTGCAGCAAGACCTACTGAACTCCTCCAGCATTTTTATGCTTTTACTACAATCTCGGCAGCTGCAGACATTCGTGCTTCAGTGGACGAAATTAGATTCTTTAAAAATCCTCTACAGAGTATTTAATTACCCAATTTTCTCCCCTTGATCTCATCTCTACTTGAAACAGCACTACTTGCTGCTTGGATCCACATCCAAGGGATTATTACGCAAATGGTCATTGTTAACTTGCAAGCTTGAATCGTGGGGCTTCAATTTTAACTAGTTTTGAACAGTGCAAAAATGGTGCGAAGATTACAAATTAAACAAACCAAAGGCTTCTCCACTCTCTTCCAATGCCATTTCATCATCAGTGTGGGTCTCATGACACGAACTGAACCCAGTCCCAACTACCCATAATCTCCGTGCCTCTCCCAATGCCCAACTGCTTCAATGAGGTGGCCCTAACAATTCTCTTCACAATAAGTACCTTGAACACAAATAGCCCCTTCTTTCTTTTAAAGTTCTTTTTATTGAGGTTTTGTTGGAAAAGAGACAAATATATCTATTGGATTGAGACCATTATATGTTTAAGATAATAGCATATATTAGAATGACAAGAGTACTTGGACTTAAATCCCAATCCAGTATGTATTTATTGTGGAGCTGTATAAGAAGTAAAGAGAAAAGAAGGAAGCAAAGAGGAAAAATTCTAACCCAATGCTTTGTTAAGTTCTCCATGCATTTTAGAAGCAAGGCTTCATATTTTTTAACATTTTGACAGCATCACTTCAGAAGTTCTCTGTCCCTTTTTAAAGGATACGGCAGAAAGATCCAGTGTGTCCAGATTCAAAGGGTTTAAGAAACACGTGTTGCAACAGGTGTTCCTCTACCTGAGTTCTCATCAGTGTTACGGAGGTGAGAGATGCCCTGGACAGGAGACAAATGCAGTCAACTTGAAGAAGTTCACAATTATCAGCAGGTCAAATTCTTATGAAGGCGTGGGATTCTTATTGGGTCAATGAGCATCTGGAAGGGAAAAGTGAAGTTATCATCAATGATCTTTCAGAAGAACTGGAAAATATAATCAGCGCTTAACAGGGAGGTAGCCAGGTTAGGGGGAGCGAGCACATAAAAAAGGCGGCAAATAATTTTAAATGCATTGTACATTTTTAAAGCAGATTTTACCATGCCAGGACCAGATGGTGAGTCAGTGATGGAACAGAGGTATGCACTGATTTTTTGGCAGGATGGTCGCGGGGGGCGGGGGGGCGGTGTGGTGCTGGGGTCGGTGAAGGACCAGAGGGTGGGTGGTGGGGGCAGCATTGGACCAGGATGGAATGTGGAGGAGGCAGCATTGGGCTGGGGTGGGGGTAGTGACAGTGGGATAATACTGGGAGGGGTGGTGGCAGCATCAAATGTGGGGGGGGGGGTGAGGGGGAAATGGTGGTGGCAGCGATGGGTGGATAAAAAATCATTGAAAAGGCGGCACTTTTGAACAATGTTGTCGGGGGGGACGGTCAGTCCCCCCACTCCCCCTATAGTTACACCACTGGGATTGAGGAAGAGGAGTGAGAAGTTTTAAATTAGATTTAAATTTAGACATACAGCACGGTAACAGGCCCTTTGGGCCCATGAGCCCTTGCTGCCCAATCACACCCAATTGACCCATAACCCCAGGTATGTTTTGAACTGTGGGAGGAAATGGGAGCCCCCAGGGAAAACCTATACAGTCACAGAGGATGTACAAACTCCTTACAGACAGCGTGGGATTCGAACTTTAGTCCCGATCGCTGGCCCTGTAACAATGTTGGGCAAACCACTAAGCTAACCATGTCGTCATTTTGAAAGATCAAAAGCAGGTTAATTAACAAAATGGGTGATGATAAAAGGTACAAAAAGATGGCAGTGTGGCAAAGTAATAAACAAATGATGAGCCAAAGTCAAACATAAATATAAATAACAGAATCACTACCAATTGCCTTTCCCTAAAATGTGAAGACAGCGGTAATGAAACCTAAAGATTGTTAATGCTTCATTCAACAAATTTTCACGTATGGGACCCTGGATAATGTGAAAGAGGATGATAAAAGGGTAAGTGTTTCAAGGCCATATCTTGCAATGAAGAATCCATGTGGATTCTGTCCATGTGGACAGAAACAGAACAGGCCAGTTTGGGCCTACTAGTCTATGCCGGAACAAATCCCCACCCTCCAAGTCCCACTGACCAGCACTTGGTCCATACCCCTCCAATCCTCTCTCTTCCATGTAATTATCCACTTTCCTTAAATGTAAATAACGTCCCTGCTTAAACCACCTCCGCCAGAAGCTTATTCCACATCCCAACTACCCTTTGCATGAAGAAATTTCCCCTCATGTTCCCCTTATAATTTTCCCCCTTCAATCTCAAACCATGGTCTCAGGTTTGAATATCCCCCACTCTTAATTGAAGAAGCCTATCCACGTTGACTCTCTCTGTCCCTTTTAAAATCTTGAACACCTCCATCAAATCCCCCCTCAATCTTCTACGCTCCAGAGAAAAAAGCCCCAGGCTGCTCAACCTTTCTTTGTAACTCAAACCCTGACATCCTGTCAACATTCTCGTGAACCTTCTCTGCACTCTCTCTATTTTGTTCATCTTTCCTATAATTCAGTGACCAAAACTGCACACAATATTCCAAACTTGGCCTCACCAATGCTTCATACAATTTCATCATAATATCCCAACTCTTGAATTCAATACTCCTATTTATGAAGGCCAACAATTCAAATGCCTTCTTCACCACTCTATCTACCCGAGTATCAACTTTGAGGGTACTATTTACCATAACTCCTAAATCCCTTTGTTGCTCTGCACTCCTCAATTGTCTACCATTCAATGTATATAACCTATTCAGATTTGCCTTTCCAAAATGCAACACTTCCTCACTGTCCACAACACCACCATTCTTTGTATTATCTGCAAACTTGCTTATCCAATTCTCCACCCCTTCTTCCAGATCGTTAATATATATAACAAACAATAGTGGACCCAGGATTCTACTCCACTAGTAACCGGCCTCCAATTTGACAAACAATTTTCTACCACTACTCTCTGACACCTCCTATCCAACCATTGCTGAATCCATTTCACTACCTCCTTATTTATACCTAATGCCTCCACCTTTTTTCCTAACCTCCTGTATGGAACTTTGTCAAAAGCTTTACTAAAGTCTAAACAGACAACATCCACAGCCTTCCCTTCATCAATCTTTTTTGTAACCCCCTCGAAAAACTCTATAAGGTTTGTTAAGCATGATCTACCCTTGAGAAAACCATGATGACTACTTCCTATCAATCCCTATTCTTCCAAATATTTGTAAATGCCATCCCTCAGAACCCTTTCCATCAACTTACCCACCACAGATGTCAGACTCACAGGTCTATAATTTCCAGGATTACATTTGGACCCTTTCTTAAACAGCGGAACAACATGAGCCACCCTCTAATCCTCTGCCACTCCCCCATGACCAGTGACATCCTAAATATCTCTGTTAATGGCCCCACTATCTGTACACTAGTCTCCCTGAGTGTCCTTAGGAATACATTGTCCAGACCCGGAGATTTGTCCACCTTTATCTTTTTTAACACTGCCGTCACTACCTCCTCGGTTATCCTTAAATGATTCATGACCTCCCCACTATTTTTCTTTACTTCAACTGGTACAATATTTTTTTCCCTACTGAATACTGAGGAAAAGAAATCATTTAAAATTTCCCCCATCTCCTCTGACTTTTCACATAGCCTACTCTCCCTATCTACAAGGGGTCTAATTCTATCCCTCACTAATCTTTTACTTTTAATGTACCTATAGAAACCCTTTCGATTTATTCTTACTCTGCCTGCCAAAGCCTCTTCATGCCACTTTTTGGCCTTCTAATTTCCTTCTTAAGATTTTTTCTACATTCCTTGTAGTCCTCTTTCAATTCCTCATCACCCTGCTGTTTATACCTCTTGTACACCTCCCTCTTTCTCCTAACCAAATTTCTAACATTCCTTGAAAACCAAGGCTCCCTATGACTTCCAGTTTTTCCTTTGATCCTCACTGGAACATATCTACTCTGTACTCTCAAAATTTCTTCTCTGAATATTCTCCATTTTTCTCCTTTCCTGAAAAAATCATGTCCCACTCAATACTCCCCAAATCCATTCTATTCCTTCAAAATTTGCTTTTCTCCAATCCAGAACCTCAACTTTAGGCCCTTCTTTGCTCTTCCCTAAAACTAATAGAGTTGTGATCACTGGACCCAATTTGTTCTCCAACACCTGACCGATCTCGTTCCCTAACAGGAGATCCAGTATTACACTGTCCCGAGTCGGTATCTCTACGTATTGATTAAGAAAACTATCTTGTACACATATGACAAACTCTAGCCCATCCAGCCCTCTTACTGTATAGGTATCCCAATCAATGTGAGGGAAGTTAAAATCTCCCATGATCATTACCTTATGTTTATTACACATATATGCTATCTCATTACGTTTGTTCTTCCAATTTTTTTGGCCCATTTGGTGGTCTATAATACATTCCTATTAATGCCCTCATGCCTCCTCCACCCCTCATTTCCACCCAAACAGCCTCATTGGATGATCCCTCCAAACCATCCTGCCATCCTGCCACCTAATGGCAGTAATGTCCTCCTTAACAAGCAGTGCAACTCCTCCCCCTTTTTACCCCCTGTTCATTGGGAGTGCTTGAGGATGAGAGCAGGGGTGATTGGAATGAAAGATATTTTCAGAAGTTTAAATGAGGAGGGGAGTGCAAGATAAATTTGTAAGGTGGAACCGTTAAAGAAATAATCCCTTAATGAAAATACATTTCCAGAGCAAAAGTAAATGATCCGCTCGATAGGTTGAACAGCAGCAGTGGGAGAAATGGTCAACATTTTGCGCTGGCCCTTGTCCAACCTCTCTTACCCTGTCCTCTCTAGACCGGCAATGAGGCCTCTCAGTCGTGAAGAGTTCTGGCCGGAAACATTGACCTTTCCTTTGTTCCTGCTGATGCTGTTCAATCAACTGAGACCCTCCAATGGATTGTTTCCTCACTCCTTTAATGAAAAATCTCTGTCACAATCCGAATCAGAATTTATTGTCATCAAATTTGTTGCTTTGCAGCAACATCACAGTGTAAACATTCCCATAAGAGAGTAAAACACAAGAGGCTGCAGACGCTGTGATTGTAGGAAAAACAATGAAATACCGGAAGAACTCAGCTGGGCTTCAGTGGAGAAATCCAGACCAACATAAGGGACTAGGTAGAATTTAATATGTCTGTGCAAAAGGACACAGGGAATGGAAAGACAACGGGAGAAGAAGGGGGTGCTTGTTTCAATGAAAGCCAGAGATGTCAATATTAATATTATCTGGTTGAAGGGTGCCCAGTCAGAAGATGAGGTTGTTCCTCCAATTTATGAATGGTCTCAGTTTGGCAGTACATGAGACCATGGAAAGATGTGCTGGCAAGGGAATAGGATAGAGAATTGAAATGGGTGGCCACGCTATTGCAGCGGAGAGAGCCGAGGTTCTTAACAGTCTACGCCCTGTCTCTCCAATGCAGATGAGACCGCAGCAGGAGCACCGGATGCGGTAGATGACCCCAGCAGATTCACAAGTGAAATGTTGCTTCGCTTGCAAGGACTGCTTGGGGCCACGAATGGTGGTGGGGGAAGAGGTGTGGGCTCCTCTCCTATGGCTTCAGGGGTAGGACCCAAGAGAATGTATGGTGGGGAGGGAAGAGTGGACAAGGGAGTCATGGAGGGAGCGGTGGAAAAGGGAATATGTATTTAATGGTGGGATCACTTAGTAGATGGTGGAAATTATGGAGGAGAATGTGTTGGATGCAAAGGCTGGTGGGGTGGTAGGTGAGAATGAGGTATCCTGTTCTATTTGCGCGTAGGGGAAGAGGGAGCCAGGGCAGATGTGCAGGTAATGGAGGATACGTGGGTGAGTACTGAGTTGATGATGGAAGAGGGAAAGCCACATTGTTTGAAGAAGGAGAACATTTCTGATGATCTGGTATGGAAGTCCTCATCCTGGATGCAGATATGATGGATATGGAGGAATTGTGAGAATAGAATGGAATCCTTACAGGGGACTGGGTGGGAAGAGGTGTCGTCGAGGTAGCTGTGGGAGTTGATGGGTTTGTGGAATGATTGACATGGGACAGGGTGGGAAGAGGTGTAGTCGAGGTAGCTGTAGGAGCTGGTGGGTTTTTGGAGGACTGAGCGTGTTGCTCAAGATGGGCCAAGCGAATTTGAGGTTGGGGTGGAAGTTGGCAGCAAAGTAGATGAATAAAAACACAATGCTGGAGAAACTCAGCAGGTCATGTAGTATTGTTATACCTGCATAGTCAAGGTAAAAATATATAACCAATGTTTTGGGCTTGAGTCATTCATCGATGTATGGAAAAAGTTGGCAGGCATCCAAACAAAAGAGAAGGTGGGATAGGTGGCCGCAAAGGCTGGAGGTGATAGGTGGAGAAGAGAGGGAGATTGGGAGGGGATAGTAGCGATTAAGTGGAGGAAGGATAGCTGGATGAAAGGGGAGAAGGGAGGGAGTGGAACTGGAAGGGGAAGGGAAGGGGGAGGGGGAGGTGGGCTGAAACTGGAAAAGTTGATGTTAATGCCATCCGGCTGGAGCGTGCCAGATGTTCCCCCAATTTGCAGGTGGTCTTGGAGGGATAGTCCATAAGGCCCAGGAAAGACATGGGAGTTGGGAGTTTGGGAGTGCTTCACAGAACTGAAATGGTTGGCCACTGGGAGGTCTCTGTCACTGGTACGGACGGGGTGAAGGTGCTCAGCGAAGCAATCACCCAACCTGCGCCCAGTCTCTCTGATGCAGAGAAGGCCACAAAAGGAGCATCAAATGCAGTAAATCAGTCCTGCAGATACACAAGTGAAATGTTGCTTCACTTGAAAGGCCTGTATGGAGCCCCAAACCATGATGAATGAGGAGGTGTAGGCAGAGGTGAAAGTGGTGAGGGGGGATTGGGTGGGTGGTAATTGGTGTGGAGGGATGAATGCACAAGGGAGTCATGGATGGACTGGACCTTATGGAAGGCAAAGAGGGGAAGAAAGGGGAAGATGTGTGTGGTTGTGGGAAATTCTGGAGTATAATGAGTTTGATATGGAGGCTGGTGGGGTGGTAGGTGAGGATAAGGGGGACTCTATATTTGTTGCATCTGGGGGCAGAGGGGGCCAGAACAGATGAGCAGGAAATGGAGGGGAAGCCATGTTTGTGGATTAAGGCAGACATTTTGGAAGACATGGACTGGACGACCTCATCTTGGGAACAGATGGGGTGGAGACGGAGAAATTGAGAGAAGACGATGGAATCCTTGCTGGGGACAGGGTGTGAGGAAGTGTAGTCCAGGTAGTTGTGAGAGTTAGTGGATTTATATGTAATACACGAGTGAAAAACATGTCTTCCGAGATGGAGACAGATCCAGGAAGGGGAGAGGGTTGTCGGAGATGGACCAAGTGAGTTTGAGTTTGGAGTGAAAGTTGGAAGTTGGGGCACTGAATGTAGTCATTGATGTAGCAGAGGAAGAGTTAAGGGACCTTGCCTATGTAGGCTTGCTAGCTTGTGATTACTCCATGTAGTCAACAAAAAAATCAGGCATAGCTGGTGCCTCTGTGGGCACCCCTTTAACCTGGAGAAAGTGTGAGGAGTCAAAGGAGAAATTATTGAGGGTGAGATCAAGTTTAATTATGCAGCACATTCCCTTGCCAACATGTCTATCCATGGTCTCATATACTGCAAGACTGAGACCACCCATAAAATGGAGGAACAACACCTCATCTTCTGACTGGGCACCCTCCAACCCATTGCCATTAATGTCAACTTCTCTGGCTTTCATTTAAACCCCCCTACCCACCCCCTTTTACCTCCATCGTCTCTCCATTCTCTGCTTCCTTTCACACAGACATGAAAAATTTTACGTAGTGCCTTATCATATCCAATGAACACCTTTTGTTGGTCTAGATTCTTCCCCCATTGTTTGAATTCTGAGACTTTATGATATATCCTGCCTTTTCTGATTTTTCCTTGAAGAAGGGCTCAGGCCCAAAATATCAGCGATATATCTTTGTCTCCTATAGATGCTGAAGAGGCCGGCTGAGTTCCTCCGGCATTTGGGTGTCCTTAAAACATCCCTAGAAACCATCTTACAAAATAAATAAAAAATAGTACATGAAAATTCAGTGTCTTTAGTTCATTCATCAATCAGGAAACTGATGGCAGTGGGGAAGAAGCTGTCCTTGTGCTGCTGAGTGCTTGTCTTTAGGCTCCTGTACCTTTTCCTTGATGGTAGCTGAGTGAAGCGGGCATGGTCTGGGTGGTGGGGATCCTTGAGAACAGAGGCTGTTTTCCTAGGACACTGTCTCTTGCAGATTATCCTCGATGGAGTGAGGCCTAGTGTCCGCGATGTCGCAGGCTGAGTTAGCAACCCTCTGGTGCTTTTTCTGGTCCTGAGAACAATAAAGGGAAGTGTTGCCATCGCGAGTCTGGGTGGAAGGGAACCTGTGTGAAAGCGGAATGAAGAACTGGGACAAAAATGATTAAGGCTTCTGTCAACTATGGCGGAAAGCAATTCTTCCTTGTGGCTAAGTGAAAATAAATGGTAAGAAAACATTCTTAGACATGTGAGAAAAGCAGAAGAGGTGGGCGAATGGCAATGGGTTGGGAATGGCTGCAGCAGTAAAGCAAGTGAGTTCACGGTGGATATTGTCCAATCATTGAAACTCGGGTTTGGGAAGGCAGGATGAGATGGGATGGGATTAGTCAGAGAAGGAATCTGCTGTGAAATGTCTTCATTGGATATAATAGGACTCTTCTTTTATGACTATGACAATAAATTGAATCCTGAATAAAAATAAGGTATTTGTTGCTTTAGACAATGAATAATAAGGTGTTTTAATGACTCTAACCTTAATTTCACTCATTCTTGTTGGTGATTCAATTTGTCAAGATATTATTTCTCAACAAATGGTGCAGGAAACCATTTGTATTCCAACTGCACAAGGATTCTTTCCTGCTAGAATCCTGATGTGCGAAAATGTGGTCTTTGGATTACAACATCGCAGTCTCTTTGCATGCAGGTGGGTATTGCTACCTCATTTCTCTCCCCATTATAGTGAACATTATTATTATTTTATTCAATAATGTACAACATGGTGGAAGCCAATTCCGGTCATTGAAACCAATTACTCCCACTCAGATTCTAATGAAAAAGCCTGCAATATTTTTAACTGTTTTGGAGGAAAGTTCTGCCATATGTTTTAGTGATATGGTACTATTGGTTGGCTGGCAGAAAGAGTTACAATCAATATTGTATACCAAGTATGTTATGCTGTGCCTCGTAAAATTATAGTAACTTTTGTTCCCTTCTTCTTATTCATTATTTATTTATGATTCATGGTGGAGACTGTTGGAGTCCAAGGTAAGGTACATTCACATGGATTCACAGCATTTAGAAGTAATGCATTTATTTGTTATAGTTTACAGTCTGTCCATTTGTGGCTTTGTTGGGGCCTGATTCATGTGTTTGGAAATTATTGGTAGGTAAAGGACAGCTTTAGAAAATATATACCGTCAAAGGGTTTCTTGTTAACTCCTTCTTATCTAATGTGTTGAGGTTAGTATGAAATGCTTACCTTTGCCTCCAGATAGCACATCACAATGGAAGAATGTCGGGGTGAATAGATCTCAGATATCAGATTTATCATCAGGGTCCATCAGAACATCACATACAACTCTGAGATTCTTTTTTTCCTGTGGGTGAGGCAGAATTACCATTCATGGGTCGTGCAAATAAACTGGACATCTGAAAACAAATAAAGAACTTTAAGCACATAATGAATGTAAACAAACTGACTGTGCAATTCAGAGAGAATTTAAAACAAATCAATAAAGTGCACAAGTGAGAAGCCTTAAATGAGTCCCTGATTGAGTTTGTTGTTGAGGAGTCTGATGGTGGAGGGGGAGCAGCTGTTCCTGAACCTGGTAGTGTGAGTCTTTGGGAATCCTTTTCTTGATGGCAGCAGCAAGAACAGAGCATGCGCTGGATGGTGTGGATCCTTGATGATTGCTGCTATTCTTTGATGGCAGTGTTCCCCTTAGTTATACTCAATAGTGGGGAGCCCTAGGCTGTGTTCACTACGTTTTGGAGGGGTTTATGCCCAGAGGTATTGGTGTTCTCATAACAGATCATGATGTAGCCAGTCAGCACATTTTCCAGCACACCTCTGTAGAAATTTGCTAGGGTTTCTGGTGTCATACCAAACCTCCACAAACTCCTCAGGAAGAAGAGGTGCTGACGTGCTTTCTCCATGACGTCATTAGTGTATTGAGTTCACGAAAGATCCTCTGAGATAGCGACTCCCATGAACTTAAATTTACTCACCCTCTCCACCTCTGATCAATGAACACTGGATTGCATACCTCTGGCTTTCCCTTCCTGAAATCAACAATCATCTCCTTAGTTTTGGTGAATTTGAGTGAAAGGTTGTTGTTGGTGCACCATTCAGCCAGGTGTTTGATCTCCCTCCTGTACGCTGACTCTTCCCCTTCCTTTATACAACCCACTACCGTGGTATTGTTGGCAAATTTGTAGATGGTTTTATTGTTGCACTGAGCCACACCATCATAGGTGTAAAGTCAGTCGAGCAGGCGGCTAAGAACGCAGCCCTGTGGTGCTCTAGTACTGATGGAGATTGTGGATGAGATGTTCTTAACAACCCTCACTGATGAATCAATGATCTAATTTCACAGTGGGGTCTTGGAGTTTGCTGATCAGTGTTGAGGGTATGATGGTGCTAAATGCCAAACTATAATCGATAAAGAGCATCCTGATGAATGCATATTTACTGTCCAGGTGTTCCGGGGCTTTGTGAAGAGTCAGTAAGATGCATTCATCATAGACCTGTTTCTACATTAGATGAAGTGGAATGGATCCATGTCACCACTCAAACAGGAGCTGATATGCTTCAACATCAACTTCATCACTGTTGATGTAAGTGCCACTGGTGAATAGCCATTAAGGCAGGTTACTACACTCTTCTTGGACACTGGTATGAATGAAGCCTGTTAGAAACAGGTGGGTACCACATCCTACTGGAGTGATATATTGAAGGCCATGAATACATTGGTAAGTTGGTAAGCACAGATCTTTAATACTTGGCCAGGTACTCCATCTGGGCTGGAAGCTTTCCTCAGATTCACTCTCCTGAAGGCAGCATGCACGTCATCCTTAGATGTGAACATGATGGGATAATTGGGGATGTGGGGGTGCGAAGGGGTAATTCTTCTCTGTTACTCTCATCAACTGGGGTGTAGAAAGCATTGAATTCCTTTGGGAGCAAAGCTTTGCCACCTGCTAGTTCACCGGATTTGGTTTTGTAACAGGTTATGGCATTCAGGTCCTGCCACAGCTGTCCCTTGTTGTTTCCATTTTCATCTGGAATCACCACTTCACGTGACAGATAGCTTTCCGCAGGTTCTCTGCATTGATCTGAATCTTTGGACAAATACCTATGCTCTGGCTCTCAGCAGGTTCCAGATTTCATTGTTTATCCTGGGCTTCTGGTTGAATTCAGGGCATCTAGGAGAATGTCAGACAGGTAAGGGTAAGATGGAGTAGAGCAGTATGTGAGGACGCAGTACCATTTCATGTCGCAGAGGTGAAAGGAAATTAACTTTCTGGCTGGTACGATTGTTTTGCAAATATAGCATTTGTTCTTTTCTTACTGGCATGCTGTACTGGCCCATCTGAGCCGACTATGAGCTTTGGATTAGCAATTGACATGGGCCAATATCGCAAAGCATTCATGATGTCAAAACCTGTACCAAATCTCGTCACGTTCAGTGCTGAGAGAGGAACAAATCCAGCTTTTCCTGTCTCTTCATATAATAACATTTCTCATCCTTGCTGCAAGTAAGTCCCTTTTGTATTTCCCAACTCTAATTAATTTTATCCATGATTATCATCTCCAAAGGTTTCTCGCCTGTGATATGACGCTGACTGGCCATAGGTTTGCTGAGCTTATCCCTTTCCTTTTTCTTTAAACTGTAATTTTTAACAGGTCAAAGATGAACATTTCACTGGTTATTTGCAACTTTCTGATTAAAATTTGAAGCTAGTTGTTTCAGGTTAATTTGACTCCATGAAAATTCTTGGTTATGAATATCTTCAGTGTTGATTGGTACTACACTTTGAGTTGCTTTTAAGTAGGGCTCCCTGCTGGCAGAAGAGGATCAGTCAATTTATACTTTATAATGCAACATGCAATTCTTATGTATCTTGAACTTGAAAGGCATGGAATAGATTTTCAACTGATATCAAAATGTAACATTTTCAATGCACCAACATATTGGGGTTTCTCGTCCAGAAAGTCATGATTCACGGGATCAGTGGCTGTGTGGATTAAAAAATTGGCTTGTAGTGGAAGGAAAGTATTCTGCCTGGAGGTCACTGACTAGTGGAGTGCCGCAAGGATTTGTTCTGGGACCCTTGCTCTTTGTAATTTTTATAAATGACCTGGATGAAGAGGCGGAAGGATGGGTAGTAGGTTTGTGGATGAAGGTTGGAGGAGTTGTGTATGGAGCTGAAAGTGGTCGAAGGTTACAAGAGGATATAGGCAGGATGCAGAGTTGGGCAAAACGTGGCAGATGGAATTCAATCTAGATAAGTGTGAAGTGATGCATTTTGGAAGGACCAACCAGAAGGCTGAGTTCAGGGTTAAAGGTCAGTTACTTAGGAGTGAGGATGAACAGGGGGACCTTGGTGTTGAAATCCATACATCCCTTAGGGTCGCCGCACAGTTTGATAGGATCGTTAAGAAGGCCTTTGGGATGCTGGGCTTCATTAATAGGGGGATTGAATTCAGGAGTAGAGAGGTCATATTGCAACTCTACAAATCTCTGACAAAACCAGTTCAGTTCTGGACACCTCATTACAGGAAGGATGTGGAAGCTATGAACAGGGTGCAGAGGAGATTTACCAGGATGTTGCCTGGACTGGGAAACCAGTCTTATGAGGCAAGGTTAGCAGAGTTGGAACTGTTCTCTTTGGAGTGTAAAAGGATGAGAGGAGACTTGATAGAGGCATTATGAGAGGCATAGATTGGGTGGACAGCCAGCACCTGTTTCCCAGGGCAGGATCAGCAAACACTAGAGGTTATATGTACAAAGTTAAGGGAGAGAAGTTTAGGGGTGACATCAGGGGTAAGGTTTTTACACAGAGTGTGTGTGGGTGCCTGGGTCCCTTGCCGGGAATGATGGCAGCGACTGAACATTGGGGGAATTTAAGAGACTCACAGACCCAGCGATGAAAGAAAAATAGAGGGTTATGGGGCAGGGAGGGTTTAGTATTTTTTTATTTGGAAGGAGTGTATGAGTTGGCACAACATTGAGGCCGAAGGGCCTTCACTGTGCTGTATTGTTCTATACTCTGTGTTCTATAATGTGAAATTCTGTTGGCTGCTTTCTGAAAGAGTTTTATTTTAGTCTTTAACAGAAGATAAATGAAAGCAACACACAAGTACATCATCGTTAATAGAATACAGTTTTTGTGAGACTTTCTAACTAGTTGATTTCATAACATGTGAATTGCATCCGAGACCTCTATGTCAATTGGAAGTTAACCTTGTCACTGAGAGTTTGCTCAAGATATTTGTCAGTCAGGTGTACCATGATAACAAGATATTTAACAATTTTACAAGTCTGCAGTTCATCTTGCAATTTTCCATAGAACCAAAACTGTTTAAAAATATCCTTCCTGTTTGAAAATTCCTTTTGATCTGGATTGCCAGAAGCTCAAACAGGAAATTGCAAAATCTTAGACATTTGCTGCGAACAAGGAGGCTTTTCAGCCCCTCATTCTCATCCTTGCCAAAACAAAATTAACCAGATGAATCATTTTTCCACGCAGGCAAATCCATCTCTATTAATTTGCGAAAGTAAACTATTTTTCTCATCAATTGTGGTGATTGTGGTAGCTAAAACTAAATTAGAATTTCATACCCAGAGACAATGTAAAACAAAAATATTTCACAACCAGAAGTGGAGGATATGACAAATCCAAGTTGGAAATGTAATGATAATGTATGCTGCTACCACCATTTCAGACAGAGACTCAAGGCCCCTTATTCTTTGGAGCTGAAAAGTATTTTACCATTTCCCTCAAGTGTCCCGCTTTCCACAATTCTACACTCTAGTTATCGTTCGACATATTAAGGGAAAGATGTACCTTCTGTTCACCAAATGGAAGCTCTCTTTTCACATTGACATCCCTTCAACTTCTCTATTCCAAATAAAATAAACCTAGCATTGGTTCATCAATTCACACAGCTTAACCTCAAAGTTTCTATGAACCTCTTTTGTATTCCTCTGATGCTCACATCCTTCCTGAAATATCATCATCAGAGCTGCCTGCCTTACTCAGGATCTGGCCTCATTGATCCTTACCGACCAAGTTGTCAGTCTGGGCTAGCCCAATTTGGCCTATCTCCTTCTGAGCCCTTCCTACCCTGATATTTTGTGACTCACATTGTACTAGCTTATATTGGGTCTTCCCTTAGTTCATTCTAGACACAGACTACCCTTAAGTGAAAACATTGACACTCAGGACCCTTTTAAATCTTCCCCCTGTCACTTTCAACCTATGTTTTCCAATTCTTGAAAAAAGACCCTAAGCTTTCTCTTTATTTGTACCTCTCATAATTTTGTCACCTTCAAACCTCTGTGGTCCAGGGAATAAAGATCCAGGCAAACCAACCTCTCACCACAACTCAAGCCCTCCATTCCTGGCAATATCCAAGTGTATCTCCTCTGCACCCCTTTCAAGTTATTGATATCCTTCCTACAGTCATATCCAAAGTCACCTCTAAAATATTCCCCTTCAAATCACTCTGCATCTCCTCATTAATTTCACACAGCTATTTTTGCCATTGATCCAAGTCCCTTCCTATTTCCCCTAGACATATCCTCCATAAGCATGGGATCATATGGCAAGCAGCTCCATCTCAGCATCACATCTCCTGAATTCTCTCCCTGTTTAGAAATTAGTCTACTTTTTATTCCTTCTACTTAAGTGCATGACCATACACTTCCCTACATTGTATTCCATTTTCCAGCTCTTTGCATATTCTCTCAACTTGTCTAAGATCTTCTGCAGTCTCCCTGGTTCCTTAACACCACCTGCCCCTCCACCTATCTTCACATCATCTGTAAACTTAGGCACAAAGCCATCATTTACATATAACACAAATGAGTAGAAATTTTCCCCAAACAAGCATAAGGAATTCCCTATTTGTCAACATCAGTCCCAGACATAAACGTGAATTAGTTACTGACTCTGATCATTCTGGGCATCATATTTGGCCCCACAGTTAGCTTCAGACCCATTCATGGATCACTACATTTGACACCTAGATCCATCTCAGTAACGACCTTGCCTCAGTGGATCTCACCCACATAGCACTGAATTGCACCATCAGAGATGCCAGTTTTCAGATCCAACACTAAAATAAGGTCTCCTCGACCCCTTTGAGATGGCCAAACAATTCCATGATCCAATTTTGAAGGAGAACCAGGAAGTTGCCCTCAGTGGTCGGGACAATATTTACACTCCATCAACTTCACAAATTCTGTTCCTATCTTGATCACATTGCTGCTTGTCGTACTTTGAACATGTCATACATTACAGCAGAGACTACACTTCAAAAGTACCCCTGGAGTTATCTGGAGGTCATGTAAGGCACTGGAATTAAAAAAAACTTTAAATATGCATGCTAATTATTTGATAATATAGATTATAACATTCCATAACCTATGATTCCACAAAGTTTCCTCATCCGAAATGATTAATGAAGAATTTAAATAATATTGGGTCAAAATGGCCAAGATTTGACCAATTGTACCACCATCTATTACACTGCTACTGTCCTTCTTTTGTTTTTGGATTGAGATTGAAGGGGGGGAGAAGTTTAGCAGAAACATGAGGGGGAATTTCTTCACTCAGAGGGTGGAGGGAGTGTGGAATGAGCTTCTGGCCAAAGTGGTAGATGCGGGTTCGATTTTAATATTTAAGGAAAGGTTGGATAAGTATATGGATGAGAGGGGTGTGGAGGGTTATGGGCCAGGTGTGGGTCAATGGGACTAGATGGGAGAAGATGTTCAGCATGGACTAGAAAAGCTGAACTGGCCTGTAGGGTTATATGATTCAAGGTGGACTTGGCAACAAAACTGTTCAACTCATTACATTTTTGGGACATAAATTCATGTTTATACAATTTTTATTGCTAAGAGACAACAATCATGTGATACTATTCTCAAAACATTGAGTCAAAAAGAAAAGTATATGGCTTCCAAGAAACACAACAAAATGCCTGGAGGGTTTTTCTCTAAACTGAATATTATGAAATCTATAATAAAGTCTAGTGTCCTTTTGAGTCTACTGGTGTATTTTGCTCAGCCTAATCCCATTCCTGAGTTTCATTGCCAGGTTCAGATTATCCACATCCAAAAAAATGCTTTGCAAATTAAAACAATAATGCAATTCCTGTCCTTTGAACAATCCAAATGTGACAATTTTTTAGAAATAAGTGATGTTCCAAAATGCCAAAATTGTCATATTATTTACAGTGATCATTCTGGATTTCTTCTGCCATATTGTAGAAATTTTCATATTTCTATTGGCTTGGGAAGGGTGAAGGACAGTTACTATTTCAGGACAAAATAGCCAACCCACTTTCGCACTGATTGGTAGTTGACAGTATTTCGTAACAGAGTAGAGCAATGAATGAGTGAACGAAAGACACAAACAATGGTAGAATCTTGAGCAAACAATGAAAAGCTGGAGGGTCAAGCAATAACCATGGAGAGAAACAGACAGTTGATGTTTTGGGTCGAGACACTTTATGATTTATTGGTGAAAGAGAGGTCCTGAGTTAACAAATCTGCTCGAGCATCAAGAGGCTGTGAATTTAAAACTTTTTATTTCTTCTTCAACGGTGCCATCAGTGTTGAGGACAACTGACTTCCACTACCTTTCTGCAGGACCTGAGGAGGCTGATTACCCTGAAGCAGGATATGCTGGCTCTGCAGTGGTTGGGCGGGTGATGGTTGAAGGCAACTGGATGGGTTGTTTGATATTTTTCATGGTCCTTTTGTTCTTTGCACTTGTCCTCATCATGTTCCCAAGTGCCAGTGCTTTCCCTGATATTCTTTCTCCATTTTAAAGGGATGACGAGGAATTTGTGATCTGAGTCTGTGAGAATTGCAAATTGTCTCTAGGCAATTCTGACACTATCTTTGAAGTTGTTTGGCACGTTGCAGATCATCAAGGAAGCTTCAACATTCTTTTCATCCTGATGTACAAAAGGTGCACTGGTGCAAATAAAGTCATTGTGACTTTTATCATCAATATTTTGCTTTGTTGAGAGGTTGCTTTCAAAATAAGGAAAGTGGTCCATATTTTCCTCAACCTTGTGTGAGGCTATTAGATTTCAGAGTACATACATGACAACACACAATCCAGAGATTCCTTTTTCCTGCAGGCACGGAAGAATTACCACTAATTGAGAGTGTAAAAAATAAACTGTACACAGTGTAAACAAGTAAACAAATAACTGTAAACAGAAAATGAATGCAAACAAAATGACTGTGCAATACAGGGAGAACAAAAGAAAATCAATAAAGTACTCAAATAAGAGTCCTTAAATGAGTCCTGATTGAGTTTGTCATTAAGGAGACATTTAAAACAACAGCCTTATGTAGTCTTTATAGAATCTTCCTATCTCAGCGTATCCCTCCAACTTCTCATTTGTTTGCCGAAGATTTAAGCATCTGCTGACTTGTGTTCCCCACTTCCTTAATTAGTTTTGTTTTCAACTAATTATTTTGTTCTGAGATTTTAAATATCAGAAGGTTAGATCACTGAGGATACTTACCAGTTAGCCCAGTGGTTCTCAACCATTTTCTTCCCACTTACATCCCACTTTAAGTAACTCTTATGCCATTGGTGCACTGTGATTGATAAGGGATTGCTTAAGGTGGGATGTGAGTGGAAAGAAAAAGGTTGAGAACCACTGATATTGCTGTCTGAGAAAAATGTCTGTTCAATTTTCTAAGGGAGGGGGAAGAAAAAATAGAATTTCTGGTTGAGCCCAACCCTGCACAGTGGCAATGTTGTGCTTCTTCCTGAGATGCTTCATCGAAGCAGTCTGCGGTTGAAGTATGATGTTTGCTCTGTAATTGTGCAGACTGATGTGCAGAGAATGCTGCCGTGTTCAAGGCTGATTGGAATTTCAAAGAAGACCATGAGGGACTGAGCGTATTCTTGATAGTGAAACATTAAGACTTTCTCCTCAGTTTTCCAATGAATCAAAGATGCCTCTTCGACGTGATCAATAAGCATTGTGTTCTGATCCTAAATATCCATTAGTGTATTTAACTACAAGTATTTTAAGAGGATTGTTTGATTAAGTGTACCGGGTGGTATGTCTTTTATAGATTTTGTACCAGGGCATTGGTGGATGAAGGATAAAGGATGTCCTGTTAATAGCTTTAACTCTTTATTCAGCTCTGCACACAGTGACGTGGACACTCAGAGAAAACATTAGGGTTGAATCTTGGATTGAGGTGGAGAATAATCTTGTGGAAGCAAATAGACTGTTGTCTTCTCTACGTCGAGTAGTGAAGTTAGCAAGTGGGTGACCCAAGGAGGTGATGGTGGATTGAGCCATTATTTCCAGACATGGAACGGAGGGAAAGATTTCTGAAGGCGAGCAATGAAATCGAGATTCCAGGGAGAACAACGCACCAAAAATCCTGGAGGAACGAGAGAAGAGGAAGGCAACATTAGCGCAGCTGGTCATTTTGGAGCAAAACGAGCTGTTGGGAAATTGAGGCAAGGGGTAAGAGTTGGAGCATAAACCCTGAAGAAATAGTTTAGTCCAGCTCTGTCAGAGATTTCTGAGAGTTCTGTATGGTGCACGCAATGAGGAAGGTTGCAGACTTGACATGTAGGCTGTTCCTCTTTCTGCAGATATGCTTCCTGATTTGCCAAGTTTTCCAGCATTTTGTTTCCAATCTTCATCATCTGCAGGTGGAGGGAACTGGTGAATATATTGTCAAGCAGCAGGATGTGATTTGCAGGGCATTTCTCGCAGATTGAATTTCAAAGCATAAGTGGAGTGTTTATAGAATTATTTCATGTGTGGGAACAGCTGTTTTGTTTGCATGGATTTATTCTTTAGGGGAAGGCAGAGTAGATTATTTCGAGATCGGTGTACCTTCAAAAAAACTGAGATCACCACGCGGAAGACTCTACCGAAAATGTTCTTAATTCTTCCTCTGTTTATTTGCAAGTAGCAGGATAAAAGGATTTATAGAAACCACAATGATGTGGGAAGGGAATTCTGCAGATACTCGCCTCTTTTTTCTGTTGTTAGAATAAAAAATTCTTTGGGAGCTTTGGAAAAATGAAATCTGGAAAGATCTTTGAATTAACAACTTGCCAGGATCATCATACTTCATAACTGAGAATGTACTGTGTGCTCAGCTCTTTTTCCTGACAAAGTGGATGCTAAAGGGCAGACACATTTTGGCAGCAGAAATAGAAATGAATATTTAAAAGCATCAGGTTCACTTCGATTGTTCATCAGCATGGCATGTTCTTTTAGGTGAAAGGACAGATGAGCGACAAGGTCACTTACACCAGAGGTGTCCTGACATCCAGCAATGTCTACCTTAGAGTGTCTGAGGCTTTTGCAGAATGGAGACAGAGCATACTTCCACTTAATGAAGTTTAATTGGCGGATATTGACAACAGAGGTGACCTCATCAGTGGCTGTGAAGGTGAGCACAACTGGAAACCTTCATGTATTAGAATCCTGACATAACGAGTCAAGGGATGTGCACAATATCATTCAGTTTGCAATGTTCACATGAAAAGGTCACTGCATTATTGTTCACCAGGGAAAAGAGCTTCCTCCATTTCACCAGGGTATGAATAGACAATGCAAACCTGCTGTATCACATGTTGCCCCATGTTCCGTGATTGTATTGATAGAATTCCTGTAGCCATCTTGTGACTCAGAAGCTATTTTAATGTTTCAGAAAACCTTTGTCCACCTTCAAAGAACAACACTGTAAACATCCCTATTCCCAAAGTGTCAATTTAAAATAAAATTCTAAAGTAGAAAGGCCTGAAGAGTACAAGCTAGCGTAATGAATGAGAAACCAGACACCAGTTGTGTTCCATTGAAACCAAGATTCAACTGGGGTACATACCGGTTAGCCCAGTGGTTCTCAACCTTTTTCTTTCCACTCACATCCCACTTTAAGTAACCCTTATGCCATCGGGGCTCTGTGATTGATATGGGATTGCTTAAGGTGGGATGTGAGTGGAAAGTAAAAGATTGAGAATCACTGCTCTAGACCCAATTGTTACTGAAATATTTTGCTTGAGAAAAATTGTCACTGGCCCATTTCTTTTGGAGTTATGAAACTACGCACATAACGAGTCAACGAGGTACAATCAAAAGAGTGGGTTTTAAACTTTTTTTCCCATGCACATCCCATCTTAACCAATCCCTTACTAAGTGCACCTATGGCATAGGGGTGACTTAAAGTGGTATGTGAGTGAAAAGAAAAAGGTTGGGAATCACTGAGTTAGTGATTAGGAGTTATATTTTGTAAGAAGAAACAAAACTGACATCAGTTCCACAAAACACAACTGAGCTAATTATAATCAGTTTAACCTTTGACCTTTGAGGTACAGATGTATACGAGATTATGATGTGTGTAAACTAAATGCAAACAGGCTTTTTAGCTGAGGATAGGGGAGGCACACAAAAAAAATTTATAGGGCATAGGTGTAATGGAAGATTCTAACTGTGTTGTTTTTTTACTTTTGCAGCCTTTGCTTCTGTAGGGGTGAGAACCTGCTTGTTTTTAGAATCAGCAGACATAAGTTAAATTCCACCGAGGGGCCAGAGATGCTGTTATCTGACGAAAGGACATCTGTGTACCAAGAACATTTAATCCTCCTGCTTGTTTTGGTCATAGACTGTCAGAGGCCTAGCCTTGATGCAAAATAAACCATTGTATTCAAAGTGATAAGCTGAAAATTATGTTATTCGATAGAAGCCTAGCATGATAGCTTGCTCGCTTATCTTTCTTGCTGTGCTGGGAATAGGTGCTTGGAACATGGGGAAACATGCGATACAGCAGTTTTTGGGTAATATAAGCCATGGTCCTGCTGCTGAAGTTTGAGACTCTCCGAGAGGTGGCAACATCTCTCAGCAAGAAGAAGAACTTCTAGAGTCCAGCCAACGTCCCGGTCGGGGGAGGTGGAGAAGCTGCTACCGGCGCCCTGACAACCTACTACAAGTGTGCAGTCATTGCCTCGCTTCGACAGTTGGGACCAGTCCAAGCATTGATAAGTATAGTTGGGAAGGGCTTGCATATTGTAGTTTGAAATCAGCTTTTGAATTTGTAATAAACATTTGTATAATCTGAACTGCTCTTGGTGTGTGTGTGTCTATTTTCTTTCGGTAGCTCAAACACAGTGACCAATCTAAAACGAACAAAGTGAGAGGTACAAGTTTACCCAAGACAATAGGTTAAGGGTGAAAATGGAAAAGTTGAAAGGAAACTTCTTCACACAGAGAGTGTTGGGAATGTGGAACGAGTCGCCAGGTGAAATCGTAAATGCAGACTCAGTTTTGCAATTGAAGAAATATTTGGACAGGTACATGGATGAGAGGGGCATGAAAGGTTCAAAGTTTCCTTTTATTGTCATGTGGTAATACATCATTAAGCTGCATATACAAGATATACTTCAACTTTTGTCGGCTGTCAGGCAGACAAAGAGTCACCATAAGCATTTCCTGGCACCCCTAACAATAGGAAAGGGAGAAGCAAAAGCGAATCCCTTCGGAGACACTGCATGTGTGTTGGTTCACCTGCAGAGCTCCAGCAGTCTCTGTAGACACAGACTCCAGTACAAATCATCGGCAACCTGAGCTTTGGATCTAATCTTTCGATACCGTCAGGAAACCTTCATCACCCGAGGACCTTCAGGAGCCCTTCTTGCCCTCAGCACTCTCTCAAATCTTAGTTCCAATACCTAGTTCCTCGAGGTGATACTTCCCTTATTCTAATATATCCTAATTTCAAAGTATCTTCTTCCAAAATGTGAGCTTCGATATCCCGAATTTTTATCTCTTCAATCCAACAAATCAAACTTTATGAAGTTTTAATTTGATGATAGAATGGATAAATGTTTTGCATAACGTCACAACAAGACTTTCATAACAATGAATAACAAAATATTTACTGTATAAAAGAGATACAAAGATATATAGAGAGATACAAAAATTCAAAGAAAAATTTCTCGTGCTCATGCTTTCTTCACATCTTGTAGAAAAAGAGAGCAAGCCATTAGCCTGGGTTGATATTATGACATATTACATCATAGTCACTATGGTAACACTACAAATTATGGTTCTCTTAAAGAGACAAGCACATAATTAACTAAGAATCAAAAACTCTAGGTTTAACCTTTACAGTTCCCATGAGCCAGTCTCCCAGTCCGCAGCCTGGTGTGAGTCCTTCAACTACAAGTTGCCAGCAGCATGCAGCCTGTGTCAGCTATTTGTCTGCAACTTGGCAACAGCCCCCACAAACTGTGTGGGTCTTTCAGCCACTTGCTGGTCCACTGCCCTGGTCATTGTCCTTTGGGGTCGTCTTCTCAACAAGGTTGTTCTCCTCATTTCTGGTGCCCTGCTGCTCTCCTGGAGCCTGCAACCCATCGTGATGCATAGATGTCACCATCTTGGAAACAGACCTCCATGATTGGAGAATTTAAAAATAACGCCGTCAGCTCCTTTAACATTTAAAGTCATCAGGATCAAGACTGGGTAGTAGGACCCTACAGAGAAGGACTGTGACTCCACTCCCTGCTCTCCCATGGTCCGCAGCGCTAACATCACTGCCTCTCCAGCAGTCCCGCCATTATTTAAAATGTCCAGGTGCAGGTTAATATTTTGTCGTAGACCAGAAGGGCTTGTTTCAGTACTGTAGTGTTCAATAGTTCTATCCATGATTTTACTTCATCTGGAAAGGATGGATAAATACTGGGAAATAAGTCCAATCATACCAAGCATCTTTTGGAAGTTATCCCCTACATTTTCGAACTTGCCGCAACAATCAGTGCAGGACTTTTGCAATTTAACATTGTGTACAAAAATAAGTTGCTGTTACCAGAGCAATCATGACTCATAGCTGCACCTTTGGAATCTAGTAAACAGAATTCAATTATTAATCTACAACTGACTTTACATTTTGCATCACTTTAAATAGTCAATGTACAACACAGCTGCAAGGCATTTCATTAATGGGAACATCACCGCATGGCATCACTGAGTAGAACAGTGTTTCAGGAAAATCGTGGGTGTTAACAAAAGCCATCAACATTGTTGAAAAGATTATCATCCCTGCAAAGCATATGGTTCTCCCAACTTGGGAATTAGAAACGTAGCAGAATGGACAGATTCTCCACTTATCAGAAATATAATTGTAAGTAACAGGATGTTGTCTGCACTTTTTTCCTTCTTCATGTCCCCCACCGAACAGTACATCATTAGCTAAAGCGGAGTCAAGATCAACTACTGCTCACCCTCATCTTAATTGCCTCTGAAGAATGAAGGAACAGGCTACAAAATTAGCTGATATAATGTATCATCCCTGAAGTAATTCAGTCATCAGGCCCTCAGTTAATTATTCGACATGAAAACGATTGCCAAATCATGCTTCGTCCAAGATGATGTTGAAAGTAGACGAATGCCCACTTGCCATGATGCAACATTGAAATTTTCTACCCAAGGGCGGCTCCACGAGAGAGAGAGAGAGAGAGAGAGAGAGAGAGAGAGAGAGAAGAGAGAGAGAGAGAGAGAGAGAGAGAAGAGAGAGAGAGAGAGAGAGAGAGAGAGAGAGAGAGAGAGAGAGAGAGAGAGAGAGAGAACAAACTGGTTTGGTGCCAGAACGGAATCAGAATCAGAATTTATTTTCATTAACAAGTCATGAACTCATAATTTTGCAGCAACATCAGAGTGCAAATGTTCATATTATAACCATCTTACGACATTACTAAAAATAAAAATAAATGAAAATAATAGTTCACGAAAAGTAAGGCAGTGTCTTTGGTTCATTGATTATTCAGGAATCTGATGGTAGTGGGGAAGAAGATGAGTGCTCTTCTTTAAGCTTCTGTACCTTTTCCCCAATGGTAGCAGAGTGAAGGATGCATGGCCAGAGTGGTGGGGGTCTTTGAAGTTAGAGGCTACTTTTTCAAGACACCGCCTCTTGTCAATGTCCTTAAAGGAGTGAAGACCTGCATGACCAAACAGGCTAAGTTAATGACCCTCTGGAGTTTATTCTTGTCCTGAGACTTGGCGCCTCCATATCAGGAAGTGATGCAACCACCCAGAATGCTCTGTACTACACACCTGTAAAAATTTACGAGAGTCTCTGGTGACATACTGAACCGAAGTATAGCCGCTGGTGAGTGTGATTACATCAACATGGAGGCTCCAGGACAGATCTTCGGAGATGTTGACTCCCAGGAATTTGAAATTCTTGACCCTCTCCTCTATTGAGCCCTCAATGAGGACTGCATCGTGTTTCCCTGACTTCCTCCTGAAGTCCACAATCATCTCTTTGGTTTTGTTGATGTTGTGCGCAAGTTGCTGTCGTTACAACACTCAAGGAGTTGAACAACAACCTCCCCTGCAACGTCAGCAAGACCAAGGAGCTGGTTATAGATGAATGGAAAAGGATAGTGCTCACTCAGCTACAATAGTCTGAGGTGGAGAGGGTAGATAGCTTCAAGTTTCCAGGGTTAAGCATCTCCTGTGATTGCAACATCGAAGCAATGGCCTATAAATTGCCTTGGTTCATCTGTTTCTTCAGAAGCCGAAGGAGATTTGGCATGTCACCTACATCGCTGTACAATTAAAAGTACCTTGTCAGGGTGCATCACTGCATGGTATGGGAATAATTTCACCCAAAACTACAAGAAACAGTGGTGCCCAGAAGATTTACAGACACCTCTGTGACACTGGTGACACAAGGTGCATGTGGCAAGGGATCAAGACTATAACAAATCACAAGTCAACCTTACGAGTTAAAGGTAAAAGTTAAAGGTTCCATTATTGTCATGCAATCCTACATTTAGAATGTAACATACATGAAACTCTTTACTTTTTGTCTACTGTAAGGCAGACAGAAAGTCACCACTTTTGTCTAGGATAATTATGCTTCCCTTCCGGACAGATTTAACATCTTTTAAGCATGGTTTAATCAGAAGAACAGGATGATGCAAAAGAAAGCTCTGTGTCCCCTGATGGATGGACCCCTCTGCATAGCTTCAGCTGAGGTGAGGAGAACTCTATCCAAGGTGAACTCACATAAGGCGATAGGTCCAGGCAACATATCTGGTCGAGTACTGAAGGACTGCGCAGACCAATTGATAGAGGTGCTTACAGACATCTTCAACACCTCACTGAAGCAGTCCGTCATTCACACAGGGTTCAAGACAACCACCATCATTCTGGTACCGAAGAGAGCGACAACAACAGGCCTCAATGATTACTGCCTTGTGGCATTGACCTCCACCATTATGAAATGCTTTGTGCATCTGGTGATGGAATGCATCAAAGCACGCCTCCCAGAGACAGTGGACTCATTTCAATTCATCTCCAGAAGAAACTGTTCCACAGACAATGCTATAGCTTTGTCATTTCTCTCCATCCTGACCCACCTGGAGAATGATGCCTCATACGCCTGACTGCTGTTCATTAACTTCAACTCAGCCTTTAACATGGTCATTCCCCAGAGACTGATGAAGAAGCTGTCCTCGCTGGGACTCAACACCCCTCTCTGTAACTGGATCCTGGACTTCCTAAGCGGAAAGACCACAGTCTCTCCGGGTCAGTAGAAGAATGTGGAGCACCGTCACACTGAGCACTGGTGCACCTCAGGGCTGTATGCTCAGCCTGCTCATGTTTAGACTACTGACCCATGCCAGATCCAGCTCCAACAGAGTCATCAACTTTGCAGATGACACAACAGTCATCACCCTCATTAGCAACAACGATGTTTTCCCACTACAGAGAAGAGGTGGAAAATCTTGTGAAATGGTTTGAGAAAAAACATAAATTGAAGGAGATGATCGTTGACTTCAGGAGGTCCAGGAATGACCTTGCTCCACTACACATTAACAGGTCTGTAGTAGAGAGACTGGAAAGCACCAGGTTCCTTGGAGTTCACTTAACTAGTGACATATTTTGGACACTCGCCATCTCCTCTCTTGTCATTGACTCCACTCACTGAGAAAACTGAATCAGGCAAGGCTACAGCCATCATTATGATAACCTTCTATAGGAGCTGCATCAAGAGTGTCCTGGCCAGCTGCCTCACTGCATGGTACAGTTGCCAAAGAAAAATGGATCTGAGGTCAATGCCATAAGAATGGCAGAGAGGATCACTGGAGTCTCCCTTACACCCATCGATGTAATCTACCAGGACTGTTGTCTGAAGGGGACGTAAAATCATTGAGGACCCCTTCCACCCTGCACAGAGCATCTTTCAGTTGCTTCCATTGGGGAAGAGATACAGGAGGATCAGAGCCAGCACCACCAGGCTGAGGAACAGCTTCTTCCCAAGGGCAGTGAGAATGCTGAACGACCAAAGGAACTGCTCACATTAACCACCCAAGACTCTCGTAACTACAAATCAATAGTTATATATTTATTTGTATGGATGAAATACTTGTCCTACATATGGATTATTTGTCAATATCTGTGCTGTCTGGTTGTGTGTCTGCATGTTTTGCACCGAGAACCGGAGAATACTGTTGGGTCAGGTTGCACTTGTATAATCAGATGACAATAAACGTGACTTGAAGCAGTTACAGACGGTAGCTCAGGACATCACACACACCATCCTCCCCTCCGGTGATTTCATCTATAACTTATGCTGTCTTGGAAAAGGTCATACAATCCAACCCCCCCACCCCATCCATACTCTCTCCACCCCTACTTCTCAACAGGAAGAAGATTCAAGCATGAGAACATTTAATGCCAGATTCAAGGACAGTCTCTTTCCCCTCATTATTAGTGGTGTAGTAAAACTATGCTGTCTTTGTCTGTACCAACTGATCTCTCTCTGTGCACTTTTGCCTTACTTGTTGTACCACATACGAGATGTCTTATAGTCTGCCCACAAAACCACCTCGACCACTGCATCTTATTACACATGACAACAACTTCAACTTCATAACATTTTAAAAATTTATGTAATAATGTCTTTTACATGCATGAAGTGTTAAAAAAATGGCCAGGATTCCTCAACGTTAATATTACATTTGGAAATAAAAAATACTTCTTTTCATACTGTGGCCTGTGGGCTCCCTGGGGTATACTTCCAAATGTCAATGTTCTTATGTTTCAAAGAACCTGCCTGATTATCACCTGACTCTCCATAACCTTTATGTATTAATAGCAATATTCACAAAACCGGGACCCTTCTGTAATCATATGCATATTTATTTTCCATTTCAGTAGTTCATGGAGAACTCCCTCAGGCCTGATAGGAGGAAAATAAAATTCTGTCCTCGGAATCCTGGTTTTCCAAGTGAAATCTATTCAGGGTAATTTATGAAATACGTTTGCACCCTTTCTGGTTCACTGCTCGTCTAATATTGTCAAGTAGGATGGATCGAAAAAATGTAATCACCATGATTCACAGTCACCTGAGCTCTGGAGTCAGTCCACTGTAGTCACTTGGATTTTCCAAGATAATGCCTGCTTAGTTCAAAATTGAACAAGGATCAGATCGGACCAGAATCACAACAAATAATTTCAGATGCTTGAATCATGAAAAAAAGACGGCAAGTTTAGTGCAGCGGTTAGTGCAATGCCATTACAGCGCCAGCCATCGGGACTAGGATTTGAATCCCACATTGTCTGTAAGAAGTTTGTATGTTCTCCCCATGTCTGTGTGGGTTCTACGCAGGTAGGGGACTTCAATTTCCTGCTGCTGTTCAAATTTGTAATGGGGTTAATGGGGTGTAATTGGGCAGAGGTGCCAGTGGGCCGAAACATACAAAGAAGGTACAATACAGTGCTGTATGTCTAAATGTACAAATTTAGATGCAAGATTCTGGAAATATTCAGCATATTAATTAACCTCAGCCTACCAGATAGCAGCGGCGACGACCCAAGGTGCTCGAGCGGCGACACAATGCCCTGGGTAGAAGCAGAAACCTTGGCGCCTGTTAGGTCTGCTTTGTTCGAGAATGAGTGAGTCAGATACCAGACTGAGTCGAAATCAAGGTTCTTTATTACCGGATTGTAACACTTACAACTAACAGTGTTAGTTGGAGAAGGCGCATTCTAACGATATCAGCAAGTGGTGTTTTTTTATACCCCAGGACACGCACTTAGTAAATTATCATACCATTACATTGTCCAATGAATAAGCTGTTGCTACCCTTCTCTGTTAGTCTGCTGCACGTCATCTTGTTATTGCCACACTTATCTTGAGCGTACAAGGTCACACCTGCATCCTGTTACTCCTTAGTACTGGGTGACTCCTTCTCCGGTCCCAACTCATGATGTTTTTGCCTTACACGCCTGAAGATGGAAAACTGTGCTGCGCTGTGGTGTAACAAGCAGACACAAAGCACAGAAAAGACTGAACTACAGGCTTTAATCCACTTAAACTCTGTTGTACACACAGTCGTAGGATCTTGATGACTCCACATGTGACTGGCCCAGGAGGGGCCGGCTCAAGTCTACATACAAGTCAGTGATTGACAGCCTGCCAGGTGGAGCCATCCTCCCAGATGGTCCTCCTGCTGGTACACAGGTCACCCCCTGCTGTAGGCTGGTGGGCACGTGGCCCAGTGCTGTGGTTGTATTACCACATAAACTGAGGTAATATTTTAGATCAAATGCCTTCCACGCTGAATGAGAAAAATTGAAATCCAACATGTAGCATGAACTTTGTTTTTCTCTTCACAAATGAGCATAGGAATTTGGAGCTGGAATATGTCCCAAGGCCCTTTGAGCCTGGTTTGATCATGGCCAATCTTCTGCTTTAAAATAATTTTCCCACATATCCATTAATATCCAGAAATGCAATGATCTCTGATTTGAATAAAAATGACTGAACTTGAATAACTCTCAAGTGTGAGAGGGTTCACTATCCTCGACTGAAAACATCTCTCCTCATCTCAGCTTCCGCTGGCCTTCTCCTTATTCAGAGACTGTGACCCTAGGTTCTTGATCCTTCACCCAGGGAAACACTCTCCCTGCAGCCATTCCTTTGAGCCTGTCAGAATTCTATTAGTTTTGATGAGATAATTCGAGGGGTTATATAATTGTAGAAGCTGCCAGATCAATTCTGATGTTCTTGTAGATTGTAGTCAGTGCAGACAATGAGCTTCATTCGGACATTTTTTTAATATATTCATATGCAGTTGATGCTGGTGACATCTTTAGGATTTATTTCCAGTCTAGAACTGCCTTTGCACTTAATGGCAATTAGGAGATTCCCTAGTTACATTTATTTTAGCATGGAAAAAAACAACAGATATTCTGCTCTGAAGGTCAATCAGATAGCTTCACGAACTGACCTTTTAATTCCAATTTTTTTACTTTACTGAATTTAAATGCCCTAGGAATGGTACTCCTGTACTAGGCCATTACTCTTGGTCTGAATTGGATCACCATTGCAATGTACCCCATGGTTGTCATTCTATCACATTCACTTCTACACCATTAAACTCCGAAGAATCCAGTTTTATTCAAAGCCTTTGGCATTCCTAAATTACATTTCTCCCCCCCCGACAATTTTATAAATAATATTTAACCAATGAAAAGAAATGTCCTCTTGTTGCCAATTCTCCTGGTTCACCCTACACCCTGCACAGTTTGTTTACATTTCATTATCTGTTTACAGATCTTTTGTTTGTTTACATGTTTTACGCTGTGTAAAGTTTATTTTTTGCACTAAAAAATTAGCGGTAATTCTGCCGCGCCTGCAGGAAAAAGGAATCTCAGGGTTGTATGCGATGTCATGTATGTATTCTGACAATAAATTTGAGCTCATTTGTTCTTTCTTTTAAAAATATTTTTATTGATTTTAATTAAAAAAACATACAAAGAAGGTACAATTAAATAAGATGATATGGACAATTACACAAACTAAATCAGACATTCTATTTAAATTGTAAATCATTTCCATAATTCATATTCATATCTTTTTAGAAAAAAAAATGCACAGTAATAATAATGAATATGGAAGAGATTTGCTATTCAATTAATAATTCAGATATAAGATTTCAGAAGTTATGGGATCATTTATGACTCACTCTCATTTTACAATTTTACTCCAATGTAATTAAATTGTCTGACTTACTGTATATTTCAGTGTATAAGTCAACTGGCAGATAGGTTTACTCATCTTTTTTTAGCCTCATTTTAATAGTTTTAAGTTATACCCAGCATATAAATTGACTCCCATTTCTTGGGGTGTCTGGGCCTCTCAGGAAAACCCAAAATATTTCACCCTAATCTCAAGTAACAAAGCTGCAAAATAAGTAAGTAAATAAAAAACTTCAGCCTACCGGACAGCAGCGGCAATGGCCCACGGAGCTGGAGTGGTGACATCGTGTTCCTGGCAGGAGCAAGAACCTTGGCCTACCTGGCAGGAGGGGCGAAGGTGACCTCAGGGTCCCAGATAGGAGCAGATATGGTGGTGCCTAGTGGTGGGGAGGTGTCGGGGAGCAGCGGCACTGGCAGTGGGGAAGTGCTTCCAGCATTGACTTGGACGTCAAATCAACCACAATCTGGTTTTATTTGGTGAAGTTAAGGTCTCAAAAGTATATCTGGCATATAAGTTGACTCCCCCCGTTTTTGAGAATTTTTTTTAGGATTTCACAACTTGATTTATATCCCAAAATATACAATATATCTTTTCCAACTTCTTTATATTCATTTTTTAACCTTTGCTTTTCTTTTAATACCAATTATCTCTAGCATCTGGCAACAGTTAGGTAAGGGGCTTGTTTTTTTCTCCTCAACTATTTTCTTATTTTTTGCCTTATGTAAGGTAAAACATCATGAGATGGGAATGTGTAAGGAGTTACCCTGTACAGGGCTGTAACAAGATGTGAATGCATCCTTGTACTTACAAGATAAGAGAGACATTGATGGATTGAGAGGCAGGAAGCTAGCAGGGAAAGGATAGCAACAGTTTTAGTCATTGGACAAGTAATGATATGATGATGTTCTAAGCATGTATCCAAGGGTATAAAAAAATCACCATTTTGCTGATAACAGCAGAATGCATTCTCCGACTAACATGGTTAGTTGCAAGTGTTACAATCCGGTAATAAAGAACAAAGAACCCTGATTTCGACTCAGTCTGGTGTTTGTCTCACTCATTCATGAACAAAGCAGACCTAACACTTATGACCTAAATTTTTAAAGCAGACTGGAGCCAAGTAGGCAGGCAGTGAACTTATTTGGGCTAATTACTGTCAGTAACTTGCCATAGGTTTAAAATGAGGTGGGGAAGCAGGGTTCATGAATCCCTAAAATGTTGACATAAACTCTGTTGCATTCCGACTTGGGCCCAAGTGAGAAATCCTGGCAGGTTCCATCAATAACCAGAGAGAGGGGGAAAACTTTTACAACTTAGTATTTGTGGTGAATCTCTGCTAAGCTGCCTGTCTCCTCTCTGGTAAGCCTTTCTGTACTAACATTGGCTGTGCATTATCTCTACCGTTAAAGATTCTCCCCTTGGGTATAACTGTGTACGCACCCATTGTCTTTCATTATTGTACCATAAGTTTCTGCTAATAAAAGCCATGAATATTGTTTGATCACGTCGTCTTTGTCTACTTCATCAACTGGCTCTATAGTATTCTCTGTCCTTACAGACAGCGCAGGATTCAAAACCTGGTCCCGATCACTGGCACTGTAAAAGCATTGAGTAACTGCTGCGCTTACCATGCCATCCTTTATAACTTTGTACACCTCTAAGAAGCCTCCCTTCATTCTTCTATGCTCCAGGGAATTAAGTCCTAACCTATCCAACCTTTTCCTGTGAGCCAGTTCTTCAAGTCCTGGCAACATCTTTCTAAATCTCCTCTGCTCTCTTTCTATCTTATTGATATCGTCCCTGTAGTTCAGTGACCAAAACTGCAGGCAATACTCCAAATTTGGCCTCAACAATGTCTTGTACAACTTTACCATAAGATCCCAACTCCTGTACTCAATCATTTGATTTATGAAGGCCAATATGCCAAAAGCTCTCTTTTCGTCCCTATCCACCTGTGACACCACTTTCAGTGAATTGTGTACCTGTATTCCCAGGTCCCTCTGTTCTACCACACTCCTCAGTTCACTACTGTTATCGTAAATGACCTTTCTTGATTTGTCTTTCCAAAATGCAGCACCTCACACCTGTCTGCATGAAATTCCATCTGCCATTTTTCAGCCCATTTTTCTAGCTGGTCCAGATCCCTCTGCAAGTTCTGAAAACCTTCGCTGTCCACAACTCCTCCAATTTTAGTGTCATCTGCAAACTTGCTGTTCCAATTGACTACATTATCATCCAGATCATTGATATAGATGACAAACAACAATGGTCCCAGTACTGATTGCTGAGGCACCACCACTAATCATACAACTCCAGTCTGAGAAGCAACCATCCACCACTACTTTTCCCGTCAAGCCATTGTCGAGTTCAGTTCATTGCTTCACTCTGAAGACACCTCTCGCTATCTCTCTCTCTCTTTCCCTCCCTCCCCCCCACACCCTTCTCCAGCATCTGAAAACTTTCTGACTAACCTCCCATGTGGGACGTTGTTATGTAGACAATGCCCACATCCATGGCCTTTCCTCCTTTTAGCTTTCCAGAGTTCTTTCTTGCATTTAGTTTATACACCTCAAATACCTCATTTTCTCCATGTTGCCTTTACCTGTTATATACCTCTCTCTTCTTTCAAACCAGATACCCAATATCTCTTGAAAACCTGAAAAAGAAATAGAAAATAATTGATTAGTCAGGCACCTGTGAGGAGAGAAAGAGGAATTACACCTGTGTCAGTTCTAATCTTTAGATGTTACTTGTCCTTTTGATTATTTCCAGAAATTGCTCCTTTGTATTGTCACATTTCCTCAACAATTCTAAAATAAAACAACCAGACCTTATGGATGAGGAGAAACCCAATGGTGCAGATCAGAACTACATAATATGATCTGAGGTTTCCCTATGGACAGAAGTTGGTCCAAGACTACAGACGATTTGAATGGTATTTGGCAAACATCTGCTCGTGGTACTATTGAGAGGGATGAGGAACAATCCTATGCCCAAGGTGTTAAAAAAAAGTAAATTTGATTTAGGAACGAGCCAAAGAAATCATTGGTCAAATTCTTCGTTCTCTGAAAACCCTCATGTAGGCCTTCATTGAACATTTCTGTAAGTCTTTATTCCATGAATGCATTAGCATGAAAGGAGCAATATATTTAAGTCCACTTCACAGCATTTATTTGAGTCAAGTATGATAAGGTGTTGGTACATTGCTCTTGTGTGACAGACTAGTCCTGGTGATAATGTAATTAAAAATACCTGGGGGTTGACAATGGGAGTCTTCTAGGGGGACCAATCACCAAAGGTCGGATTAGAGTAGCCATTGCTGAATTAAAAGTTATCTGGGCATCAAGTACTTCAATTATTTGCAGAAAACAACCTTTTAGCTTGAAGGATTTTTTCTGGCTTAAAATTAACATGAAATATGACTACCCTAAAACCACGAAAAGATGACAAATTGACAAAAAGTGTAAAACCCTGAGCACGACTCCAAAAGGAAACAGATAAGTGCGATTTTGTGAGACTTCTTTCAGTGCCCATGAAATTCAGGAATCAAGGAATTGATTACTTAGATCCAAAGCAGAATCCTCTTCAATAAATTCTGTTATTGCAAGGGATTATCAGACAAGTTCCTAAAGAAAATGCTCCTGAATGTCTCAAGCTAATGGTCAAATTTCCTAAGGCAAATTCTGCACTCAGGATGTCATTCTTGTCCTGTTTTTGGAAGATTAGTACTGTGATGACTGCTCTAAATATGCTGAGAACATTTATGTGCAAAGCTACAATAAGAACATAGTTGGGGCAGATGATTCAGTCCCTCCCCACAACTCAAAAGATCTTAGCTGATCCATGTTAATTCTATCTTCCGCATACTTCCTTAAATTTAAAACTGAGTCAACATCCATGGCCTTTAAGGTAGAGCATTACAGAGATTAATTTCTCGTGTGTTAATCTGATTCTCTAGTGTTTATTACTTAAGAGAACATCAGAGTTGTTTAAGTTGAGAGGGGTCTTGTATCATGCGATGAAAGATCTTAATCTGGTTTCCAAAATTTTCAAGAATGCATGAAAAGGCATTCACCAAGAACTAGAGGGTAATGGGTTAAATAATCTGATGGTACCTCGAGCAGGTTGCCCTGCAGCATCAGCAAAGACAAGACAGGAAACTCAGGGAATCAAGCAATGCTCCTCACCAAGCCAGACACAGTGTGCCAGATATTTGTACTCGCTGAGATATTCCCAGCGGCAAGGAATACAACGTCAACACAAGCCACTTTCACAGCAGCCTTGAATCTTTGGCTACAGGGATCCTTCCATGTTGAAGCTGAATCTAATTGCAACGCCGTGAGCTGTTGAAGATGGGCACTGCCATTTCCAAGGTGCCAGACTCAATTTTTCAATTGCCCAGGAACAACATGCAGACCAAAACCTAAGATGCAGTGTGCTGATAACAACAGGCCCCCTGCTTTGATGGCACCACATGACAACCCAAAGAGACCCAGAGTCCAGAAACCACACACAGTTCACAGGAAATTGATTGACAGCAGTCATGATGCCTTAATTCTTTATCAGACTGCTGTGCCTTTGCATTTGAGCCAACTTGGCAAGCACATGGACCACCTCCTGATGCACATTTTGTTTCCATGTCCATCTCAGGCACTTCTAGGGCACATGAAAATCACTTGGCTATATGAAATGTTGGCATGGAGAGGGTGCAGAGGATTGCTGGGATGCTAAAATGCTGCTGGGATTGCAGTGTCTGGAATACAAGGAAAGATGGAATAGACTAGGTCTTTATTCATTGGAGTATAGAAGGTTGAGAGGGGATTTGATGGAGGTATACAAAATTATGAGGGGCATAGACAGGGTAGATGTGAATAGCCTCTGCCCCTTGAGGATAGGTGAGATTGGAACAATGGTTCATAAGTTAAGAGTTAGGGGGCAAAAGTTTAGAAGTAACATCAGGGGAAACTTCTTCACTCAGAGAGTGGCTGAATGGAATGACCTCCTGGAAGAAGTGATTGCAGCAGGGCCAGTTTTGTCATTTAAGGTTGGTTAGTTGGTGCATGGATGGGAGGGGGTTGGAGGGTTATGGACAGGGAGCAGGTTGGTAGAACTAGTGGAGTTCTCTTAAATCGGTGTGGACTAGAGGGGCCAAGATGGCCTGTTTCCGTACTGTAATTATTATATGGTTGTATGGCATGCTGCAATATCTTGGACACCGAACCATGCTAACTGGCCATTCTATCCTCAGCAGAGTGGCATCAAGATTAATGATGGTCTGTTGAATGTTGCATTACCTTTTTGTTTATTTGAGGTAACTCTTGCACAGGAAGATCAATGTTAAAATGTGGAGGCAACTAAGATCTATCCAAAGGTATTTTCAATTACACCCACCTGGCTGTAAATTCAATTATGGCCTGTTACAGTTCATTCCCTTTGTAAACACTGCTTGGCTCTAATGTAGAGGTGAAAGTTGCCCAGAAAATAATAACAATCATACTTCACCACAGAGAAAGTTTTCAGGGTGACTTTATGTCATAGATTCTTTTGTGGCATAATGGGGCAGGGGAGGGAGGCTAGAAGAGTGGGGTAGTGGAGAGAGATAGCTGGCTCTCAATTAAGGTCATTTCTGAAACCGATGAAGGACCAACTCAAGTAATCCTGGGCCCAGAAAAAAATTGCTTTAGAGCAATTAACCTGGCATGCATTTGCACTGGCTGCCAACAGGCATTAGCGAGAGCCCTTATTGGAATATGAATGGCAAGGTCAATGATTTTTGTTCTATGGAGCCACTGACATCTTCCAAGGACATTGACTCACTTAACTCCATCAGCTCATATTGACCAGGATGCTCAAATGTCATCTCACCATGAAGACTGGTACCCACAACCAATTAGGACAACTGACATGACAGACATCCGAGGTTTCAGCTGATCCTGCAATGGATGCTGGCATATTAACCCTCAGTGGGTCTGATGAACCTGTGACCACATTCAATTCCTGCAAAGAAGGGCTGTAGGCTTTTCACAGAGCTCACCATGCTTCTTGTTATCCAGTTATTCTTCCCAGCAGACAGGTCTATCTATATACATGTCCATTGACCTTTTTCTGGAAGGTCCCACAGCAGGACAGTAAGATATTGGCTGCAGAGTAGGGCAGAAGTGTTTGATTCTCAGAGGTTGCCTCAGGTTGTAAGGTCTCAGTAGCGACAACTGACCCCCCCCCCCCCCCCCACCAAGCTATCGCAGTCAAGGTGCAGTAGAAATGCAGTTTTCTTCTCTGGTCTGGGACCTAAAGCAAAGAATAATGTGGATACTAATCTTTCTGGGACTGATCCTCAAGCATTCATCAGTCTTCAACAGTGATTGTCATTCATCCAAACCAATGGGCAAAATACAGCTCCTTGGAAAAAGCAATGCAAACACTAAACCCCTCAAAGAAAAAAATCTATAGGCTTCCTCTCATGAAGATTCTGAGAGCCATGGTTGTGCCGTGAAACCCCAAGTGATTCTCCAAATTAGTTGTTATTTATTGTTTGTTGCACAATTGTGATTTTTTTTTTAGAAATGCTCATGCAATACAATGTACAATGTACAATGTACATCTTAGATATCTCTTTATTCTTGGAAAAGTGTTTCAGGATCTCCCTGAAGTAAATTAATTTTTCACAATACCATCTATCTGGGTAGAACCCTGTTGAGATGTACTTATCAGGCTTGAGGGCCTGGGCTTGCTGTTAATGCCATCTGTTAGATCACTTGTTGGATTTACTCTGGCATTGCCACTAACTGGCTTTACGCCATACAAACTGAGTTGTGAGTCAACTGAGCTCTCCAGTTAACATCTTGTCTCTTGCTATTACCATCCATCTATTTCTTCTTCAGCTTATTGGTCCCCTATGCGTTTCACAGTTTTGTTTTCATTTCGGTGAATCTTCCAAGTGTGGTTTCTGATGAAACAAACTTTATAATGGATACAGTAATAACTCTTTTTAAAGAACATTCAATATCTCTCTTCAAACAGGGCGGCATGCTTAGGGTAGAGGTTACCGCATTGCTATTTCAGTGTAGAGGTTACCGCATGGCTACTTCAGCGCTGGAACTGGGGTTTGAATCCATGCTGTCTGTAAGGAGTTTGTGCGGGCTTCCTCCCACCCTCCAAAACATACCCAGGGATTTGTAGGTCAAATGGGCGGCACGGGCTCGTGGGCTGAAATGGACTGCAAGCCTAAATTTATATTTTTGCAAATTCATTCTTGGTGCAGCTAAAATATGTTTTTACTCTTAAATTATTTACCTTAATGCATCTTGTGCTCCTTCACAATATGCCAAGCTGAACCCTGTTGTAAAATAAACGTAAGCACAGGACTTTGTACATTCCTTTGTTTTGCCTTAAGGCATCCTTGCGTCAGGTTTTCAAATCATGGGAGTGTTCAGGTTTCAATTTTGCAGGGCGATGTGCGACTTGTATCATTTATGCGGTTCACAGGTGATGTGGCAAGCCACGTATGCATGGGCTGGAGCCAAACTTTAAGCAGCAAGCTTGCTCAGGAAAAATTAATTGATGTATTCATAAATTCAAGGTAAGCTGTGCTTGCTGTCACTGGGATTCTGCAACCAACTCAGCAGCTAATTATTTATAATCATTCAATGTTCCTTCAGTGGTTGAACTTGGCCTCACAGAGGCCCACTTCAACGAAATAAAGTTATATTTAATTAATAAAGGAAATGTTAAAGGGTTTTGAGTGATTATAGTTTAAGAGAACGTGGTGGTGTGGGGAGATCGTTAAAATGCAATTGAGGTTATTGCTGTTCCCTCAGCACTCTGGGGCTTGTTTATCCAAGTATCTGCAGCTGTTGAACAATCTGTTACTGGGACGAGAAAATACAATTTGTGCCCCCTAATTATTGAGGAAACTACACCAAATTCTTTACTGCTGTTCAAGTTTTATTTATGTTTCAGATTTTTCCTTTGTTTACTTACTGAGTTGTGATTTAAAAAAAATAAAATCTGAATGGCATGGATTGGATTTAGGGGACAGATATAATTATTTTACAGATAATAATAATGATGATTTAAATTGTCCATTAACGACTTTGTAAAGTGGTGAGGAATTGTATTAACACACTCCATCTCTGCAGATACACCGGAGCAGGTGGGGATTGATGGTGAAATGAATGAAAAAAAATCTGATATGAACAGAAATAACCATGAACCTAGCCTATGGCTACCCCCCACCCCCCCGCTGGATGAAATGGGAAATATGAGGGACCGTGGTTTTAAGGTACTTGATCATAAAGTACAGGGAAGGATGTCAGCAGTATATTTTTCCACGCAGAGTGTTGGATTCATGGAATGCGCTGCCAACAATGGAGGCAGGGACAATAGGATTTTTTTTTAAAAGAGAATATGTAATAAGTACATGGAACTGAGAAAAATTGAGGGGTAAGCAGTAGGGAAATTCCAGGCATAGAAACATAGAAACATAGAAGATAGGAGCAGGAGTGGGTCGTTCGGCCCTTCGAGCCTGCTCCGCCATTCATTGAGATCATGGCTGATCTTAAAGTTCAGTACCCCATCCCTGCCTTCTCTCCGTAACCCCTAATTCCCTTATACTGAAGAAATATATCTAATTCCCTCTTAAATATATTCAATGAACCTCCCTCTATTGCTCTCTGTGGCAATGAATTCCACAGATTCACCACCCTCTGGGTAAATAAATTCCTCCTCATCTCGGTTCTAAATGGTTTGCCTATTATCCTCGAACCATGGCCCTGGGTTCTGGACTCTCCCACCATTGGAAACATCCCTTCCGCATCCATTCTGTCCAGTCCTGCCAGAATTTTATATGTCTCTATGAGATCCCCTCTCAATCATCTAAACTCCAGGGAGTACAGTCCCAATTTGTGCAATCTTTCCTCATAAGTTATTCCTGCCATTCCAGGTATCAGCCTGGTGAATCGCCTTTGCACTCCCTCCATTGCAAGAACATCCTTCCTTAGATAAGGTGACCAAAACTGCACACAATACTCCAGGTGTGGTCTCACCAAGGCTCTGTACAACTGCAGTAAGGTATCCTTATTCCTATACTCAAATCCTCTTGATATGAAGGCCAACATACCATTTTCCTTTTTAACCGCCTGCTGTACCTGCATGCTCACCTTCAGTGACTGGTGTACAAGAACCCCTAGGTCTCTCTGCACTTCCCCATCTCCCAATCTATTGCCATTCAAATAGTAGTCTGCTCTCCGGTTTGTATTACCAAAGTGGATAACCTCACAGTGATCGACATTGTAGTCCATTTGCCATGTATCTGCCCAGTCCCCCAATTAATCCAAATCACACTGGAGCTTCCTGACCCCCTCTTCAGTGCACACAATGCCTCCTAGCTTAGTGTCATCTGCAAATTTGGAGATATTACATCCTATCCCCTCATCTAGATCATTAATATAAATTGTGAACAGCTGGGGTCCCAGCTGGTCACCCCCTGCCACTCAGAAAATGAGCCGTTTATCCCAACTCTTTGTCTTCTATCTGCCAGCTAGTTCTCAATCCACATCAATACTTTTCCCCCAATCCCATGAGCCTTGATTTTGGAAGCCAGTCGTTTTTGTGGAACCTTATTGAAGGCCTTTTGGAAATCCAGGTACACCATATCCACTGGCTCTTCCCCATCTATTTTACCTGTCACCATCTCAAAGAATTCCAATAGATTTATCAAGCACGATTTACCTTTTGTAAATCCATGTTGACTCTGTCTGATCCCTTCTCTGCTAGTCATATGCTCCACTATGACTTCCTTAATAATGGATTCCATCATTTTGCCCACTACTGATGTAAGGCTCACCGGCCTATAATTCCCCGTTATTTTTCTACCCCCCTTTTTAAATAGTGGGGTAACATTGGCTACCCTCCAATCCATGGGTACTGATCCTGAGTCTATCGATTTCTGGAAAATAATTCTTAAAGCATCTGCTATCTGAATGTCCACTTCCTTAAGTACCCTAGGATGTAGATTATCAGGCCCTTGGGATTTATCGGCCTTCAATCCCATCAATTTCCCTAAGACCATGTCCTTAGAGATACTGATTTCTTTCAGCTCCTCCCTTGCATTCGTCTCTATTAGGCAGGCACAGTTACTGTGCTCCAGATTTTTATGTTCTATGTACCATTTGTTGAAACCTATCTGGTCCAATGAAGCTGTTTAAGGAAAGAAAGGTGGCATCCTAATCTGATAAGGTTTAGACGTGACTCCAGGTGCATCATTTGCATTGTCTTTTTATTGCCCTTTGCAGTGAGCTAGCAAGTCAGTTCGTTCGGAGAATGAATAAATGCTGGTATTGTCAGTGACAGCCACACAGAGTGAATAAACATTGAAAATACATTGAAAATGAAGTATTCATGACTGGCGGGGACAATATCATGGTCATGCCAATGGATTATCAAATCTTATAAAACACTGAGAGAAAATAAACACCATGCTACCACTTACTTGCTAGGGTGTGATCATTGTGACCTACGATTAAAGGTGGGCAAAATAAAGAAGGAAGGTTGCCTTCAGTAAAAAATTCCCTAAAGATGAACAAATGAGCAAAATAGTTGGAATTAACACTGATTAAAGAGATCGGTAACGCTGAGCAAGTAAACAGTAGATTCGAAATATTACAGAACCTGAGGAGTGTGATGGGAAAATAATATAAAAGCACAAGTCATGGGCATTTACTGACCCACCTATAAATGAGCCAAAGCAATTAGTTCAAATTGATTAACTAATGAATTGAGTTTCCTGCAGTCTGATAAAGCAAGTAATACAAGGACTTCTACTGGACAAGGACTTCCAATTGCAGACAAAATGGAGCATCATCATCCTGCAAAACTGTGTTGGCAGTAGAAGACTTTACCTCAGGATCTACTGTTCAGGTGGAGTCTGATCCACACTTTTTAAGGACTGTGGATCTCAACCATTTTTTTTCCTCTTACATACTACTTTAAGTAATCCCTATACCATCGGTGCTCTGTGATTAGTAAGGGATTGGTTAAAGTGGTATGTGGTTGGAAAGAAAAAGGCTGAAAGCCACTGTTTTAATTGTACCTCATTGACTCGCAATATGCAGGGAGCTAAGAACACAGGGCTATGGTGCTCTGGTATTGATGGAGCTTATGGAGGAGATGTTCTTACCAATCTTCACTGATTGTAGCCTGGATGTGAGATAATCCAGAATCCAATTACACAGTGTCTTGAAGTTTGCTGATCAGTTTTGAGGGGATGATGGTATTAAATGCTATGATAGTCAATAAAGAGCATCCTGATGAATTCATATTTTCTGACAAGGTGTTCCAGGGGTTTGTGTTTTCTTTCAACACAAATACCACTTTAAGTAATCAGGATTGCTTAAGGTGAGGTGTGAGTGGGAAGGGAAGGTTGAGAATCCCTGCTCTAGACCCAATTGTTACTGAAATATTTTGCTGGAGAAAAATTGTCATTGGCCAATTTCCTTTGGCGTTATGAAACCATGCACATTTCAAGTCAATGAGGTACGATTAAAACAATGGTTTTCAAGCTTTTTATTTCCACCCACAATCTCTTACTAATCACAGAGCACCCATGGCATAGGGAACACTTAAAGTGGTATGTAAATAGAAAGAAAAAGATTGAGAGCCACTGGTCAATATTCTGCCTCCTTGTCTTGCAGAAATCACACTTTCTTTATTCTATTCCATCCATTTGTACAATGACTGCTGTAGCAAGGAAGCCGACTCCCTGTTGTCCCATGTAGCATTGTATTTGACACCACTGGTCCCTTTCAAATGTTGGAGATGCACAAAAGAGAACATTGCTACCTCAGGTTTAAAACGTGACAACAGTTGAAAAGAGCAGAAATGGAATTTGGCAGGTATGCTGTTATAATTTTTTGGTTCAACAATTTTGCAAACAATTCTAACAGTGTTACTCACAAATCAATAGCATTATCCAAAGGTTAAGTTTCAACTTTACACAAAATAAATCCTCAGAAAGCTTCAATTTCGTGGAACCTCTGGGTCAAGTACTGTATCTCAGATTAATTTCATTGTTAACTCACCATGGCTTCTTGAGGAAAACAACAGAATTACTACTATGTATATTGTTCTTGTTTTTTTTATAACTTGTTCAAGGGACGGGGCCTTCGCAGGCTGAACCAGCATTTCATCGCCTAGCAGCTCTTGAGAAGGCAATGGTGAGGTGTCTTCTTGAGCTGCTGCCATCCTTGAGATGTAGGTTGAGGAAACAATAGTTCACAAAGGAAGATGTATGATTTTTCCGGCGGCAGTGAAAAAATGGCAATATACTTCCAGGCTGGGATATTGTGAGGCTTGAAGAATGAAAGGTGAGGCACATGCACATGTTGAAAGATGAATGTGTCTTTTGGAAGTGTTCAAGTTTATTATTATCTGATTGTCTAAGTTCAACCTGATGAAAAAGCATTCTTCGGTCATCAGAACAAAATCATGCAGACAAACATCCAGATATAACACACATTCAAATTATACCAATGCAGTATGTACAGTATAATCAGTGCATATAAAATAAATAAATAATTTTATAAATAATTGAATCTAGGAGGGTTTGTACGAGGAGTTCATCAGTCGTTCAACATTCTCACTGCCAGTGGAAAGAAGTTGTTTCTCAGCCTGGCAATTCTGGCTCTGACACTTCTGTATCTCTTCTCCCATGGGTGTAGCTGAAAGATGCAGCATGCAGGGTAGTCGGGGGTCTTCAGTGATTTTGTGAGCCCTTTTCAAACAATGTTAGATACCATCAATGGGGGGGTCAGGGGGAATGATGAGGGAGACCCCATAATTATCTCTGTTGCTCTTATGGTCCTGTGGATTGACCTCTAATCCAAAGCTCCATAGCAACCTTACCACATTCTATGTGGTACGATGCATGATAGAGCTCCTGGAGAAGGTTGACAGGATGACAGCTGGCAGCCTTGCCCACCTTAGACTACTCAGAAAGTGCAGTGACTGTCCTTTAGGAAGGGGAAACCAGAGGTATATGATCCAGTAAGGGGATCAGAGGTGGAAAAGGTGATCAAATTTAAGCTCTTGGGAGCCACTTATCTCAGAGTAACTTTCTTGGACCCAGCACAAAAATGGCATCGTGATAACAGAACATCAGTGCCTCCACTTCCTCAGGAGTTTGCAGAGATTTGGTACAAGACCAGAAACCCTGGCAAGTTTCTATAGAGGTGTGGTGGAAAGTGTGCTGACCAGCTGCATCACGGTCAGGTATGGGAACACCAATATCTCCTGAGTGTAAAGCCATCCAAAAGGTAGTGGACACAGCCCAGGACATCACAGGTAAAATCCTCCCCACCATCGAGAACATCTGTAGGGAACACTGCCGTCAGAGAGCAGAAGCAACCATCAAAGATCCGCACCACCCAGCTCACACTCTGTTCTCGCTGCTGCCATCAGGAAAGAGGTACAGGTGCCACAAGACTCATGCCACTAGGTTCAGGAATAGCTGCTCCCCCTCCACCATCAGACTCCTCAACAACAAACTCAATCAGGGACTCATTTAAGTGCACTTACTTTTGCACTTAATTGATTTTTTTTCTATCTCCGTAACTGTACAGTTTGTTTACATTTCTTTATTTGTTTACATATGTACATTGAGTGAGTTTTGTTCTTGCACTCCCTATCAGTGGTAATTCTGCCTCACCCAAAGGAAAAGAATCTCAGGGTTGTATGTGATGCCATGTATATACTCTGACAGTAAATCTGAAATGTGAATCTGACTAAGGAGATGCTGTGTGTCCAGGATAGGTCACTTAAGTAACTGGACTCAAGGAACTTGCTGCTCTCTACTCTCTCCACTACGGTACTGTTAGCGTAGCGGTTAGCACAATGCTGTTACAGCGTCAGCAATCAGGACCTGGGTTCGAATCCCGAGCTGTCTGTAAGAAGTTTGTATGTTCTCCCCGTATCTGCATAGGCTTTCTCCGGGGGCTGCAGTTTCCTCCCACCATTCAAAAAGTATCAGGAGTTGTAGATTAATTGGGCAGCACGGGCTCATGGGCTGAAAGGGCCTATTACCGTGCTGAATGTCTAAATATTAAAAAAAGCAACCTATTAACATTTAGTGGAGGGTCCTCCTGAAGTCCACAAATCATCTCCTTCATCTTATCATCATCGAGATTCAGTTTATTATTCTCACACCATTTCATGAGATTTTTCATCTCTGTCGCGCAACTCATCGTTGTTGCTGTTGAGGCCAAACACAGGCAGTCCTCGACTTCCGGCCTATGCGTGTTACATCCACCTGTGCATATGACCAAATTTTAAAAAAAATCTTTATTAAAAATACTGTGCAAATATATATTTTGTATTAAAAGTACAGCATGAGGGCAGTGCTAAAGTCCCTGCTCCCGCGGCAGCCTTGATGCCCCATTCCCCGCAGCAGCCCGAGGTCCCCGCAGGAGCCCTAAAGTCTGTGCTCCCAGTGGCAGCTTGACGCCAGAATCCAATGAGTTTATTATATACCAGCTGTTTATATGGGGATTGGGGAATATCTTCATTGAAGGTAACTCTACATAACATTCTTCATTAGTTAAAAATCTTTATAATAATTTCTTTATGTTCTAGTGTAATCGTGCGTGGTGGGTGAACCCGACATGCCAATCCAAGTTATGACCAGTTCGTCAGTCCCCATTACAGTTGTAAGTTGGGGTCCACCTGTACTGTTTGTCATCTGCAAATGTGATGGCTCTGTTGAAGCTGAATTTGTCATTGCAGTTGTAGGTCAGTCGTGTGAGCATATAGGTTACTTGCGCACTGCCAGCAAAATTGTGCATGCTTGAGTTAGTTTTGGTTTGTCGTTTTAAAATCCGCAATGCTAGCAAATTCAGCAACGTCCATGTATGATTTGTCACCAAGCGTGGTGCGCCAAAACTCTCCTTTGGCTCAGTAATGGTAGGCTAGAACACCTTCAAGACACGGAGTGAAAAATCATGGCCTTGAGAGTCACTGCCTGTAACCTTTATAGCTGTTGGGGAGCCATGTGGAATTCCTGCACCATACTGTAAAAGATTATCAGATACAGTGTTGAGAAGAAAGAAAAAGACCAACAACCTCAATGCATTTCAATCCACCCTGCAGTCAATGGAGTATTTTTGAAGGAGAGACATCATTTTACTTGCAGAAGCAGCTAATTTGTGCTCAGTGAGGACTTATAATAACCAGAAAATGGCAACAAATCACCTGTTTTGATATTGATTCAAACAGTCAAAACACCAAGGATTAAATTTAAATGGAGACATACAGCACAGTAACAGGCCGTTTCGGTTCACGAGTCTGTGCCGCCCAATTTAAACCAAATTAACATACATCCCAGGTACATTTTGAACAGTGAGAAGAAACTGGAGCCCCCAGGGAAAACCCACGCAGGCATGGGGAGAGCATACAAACTCCTTACAGACAGCATTGGATTCGAACCCTGGCCCCGATCACTGGTGCTGTAAAGGCGCTGCCCTAATGACTACATTAACTGTGCCACCCAAATTTACGAGTATCAGACTGTGTTTCTATCCCCCCCTTCCGCTGTGTGAGTTTATGAGTGTTGGACTGTGCTCCCCCCGATGAGTGATTTTACGATGTTAATCGGTATCCCCCCCTTTACCCTAATTTCCCCCTATAAGACTCGTTCTGGTGCCAACCCTGTAAGTGAGATTGGCTCCTCATCTTCTGCTCTTTAGGCCCCAATAAATTGCCTCCCTCATTTCTTTGATGATTTTACCAGTTTGCTCATGATTTGAGGAGACAGAAAGTATCACATGTAGCAGGTTCCTCGATGCCACACACCAGCTCAACCACACTCACCTGCCAGATAACTTGAGGAGTAGCCTTAGATCTTTGTGTTTGATGATTAAACAGGCAAATATTGTTCGTCCTATGAGCTATGACACGTCAGTAGTTGGCCTCAACAGCAACAATGACGAGTTGCACTATAGAGAACGGGTGGAGAATCTCGAGTTATGTTGTGAGAATGACATCTTGAGTCTCAACATGGACAAGACAAAGGAGATGATTGTGGCCTTCAGGAGGACTAGAGACGCCCGTCCTCCACTACACATCCACAACTCTGTGGTGGAGAGAGCGAAGAGCGATAAATTCCTTGGAGACCACTTAAATCATGACCTATTCTGGTCATACAACAACTCCTTGCTTGTCAGAAAAGCACCACAGCGACTGAACTTCCTGAAAAGACTGAAGCGGGCAAGGCTATAGGCCACCATTCTATCTACTTTCTACAGGAGCTCTATCGAGACCGTCCTGGCCGGCTGCATCACAGTGTGGCATGGTTGCTGTAGAGCAGTGGTTTTCAAACTGCCCCCCTCAACTCACATTCCACCTTAAGTATTCCCTGTGCCATTGGCGCTCTGTGATTAGTGAGGGATTGTTTAAGGTGGTATGTGAGTGGAAAGGGAAGGTTTGAAACCCATTGTTTTAATCGTACTTCATTGACTCGTTATGTGTGTGGTTTCATAACTCCAAAGGAAATGGGCCAATGACATTTTTCTCAAGCAAAATATTTCAGTAACAATTAGGTCTAGAGCAGGGATTCTGAACCCTACCTCTCACTCTTATCCCACCTTAAGCAATCCCTTACTAATCACAGAGCACTCATCTCATAGGGATTATTTAGAGTGGTATGTAAGTTTAGGGGGGCAGTTTGAAAACCACTGCTGTAGAGCATTGAATCAGAGGTCAATCCACAGGACCATAAGAGGATCACTGTGGGTCTCCCTTCCCCTCCCCCCCTCCCAACCCATTGATGTGATCTACCGGGATCATTGCCTGAAGGCTCACAAAATCATTAAGGACCATTATCACACTGCATACATCTATCTGACTACTCCCATCAGGAAAAAGATGCAGGAATATCAGAGCCAGAACCACTAGGCTGAGAAACAACTTCTTCCCATGGACAGCGGGACTTGCTGAATGACTGATGAACTGCTTATACAATCCCTCCGAGACTCTATTATTTATTTAACAATATTTACTTATGTTATATATGTTCTTGTCAGGTCACTTGTGCTACTGGTACCTTGTAACCAAATGGTACCTGTCGTGTGCTCTGGTGGTCGGTGACTAAACTAGCTCCCCCTCTAGGCTTGCCTGGTGCAGAGGGTGGCTAGACACCCTGCAGGATGAAAAACAAGACCTGTTCAAGGGCAGAGTAACCCTCTCATAGGGTAAAAGGCAAACAAGCGCGGAAAGGGCATCCGTTTCATCGAAGTTGGTATGGCCATTCACTGCAAGAGTATTTACCCCCCCCCCCCCCCACAACCCCTCCTCTAGCCATCTTGGAGCTCACCATGCTGTTGAATCCAGGAAGGGATATCGAGAGGGTGGGTCTGGACTCGTGCAACCCCTACTTCCCCTAAATCCATTCACACACACTCTTCTTTCAGAGAAGTGGGGGTATCCTCATATGAAACCCCACAAACCGACTAAAAGGAACCATTGTCATCCTATGAGATGGATAGCCAGAAGAAGAAGAATATGTATTGCATATAAATTGCTTGTTAATGTCTACTATATCAATATCTGTGTTTTCTTGTTTTGACTCTGAGGTCCGGAGAATGCTGTTTCTTCCAGTTGTATTTTAACAATGGTATGTTAATAATAAACTTGAACTGCAGTATGTCTGCGCTTTGGAGAATGCAGCAGTATGGTGAAAATGCACAGTTACAGCAAACAATTTACCAACAGCAGAGGAGACTTAAATGAACCAACACTCTTGCCAAAACCTCCTTCAGGTGGTTTACAGATCTGCGAACCAATCATTTGGAAATGGTGATGCTGAGTGCTCGGGCAAGTTGGCTTCACTTGCCTGCTGGTGACATTCCTTCCTTTACAATCATGACGGTGACAGGTAAAGTTGCAGCAGATGCAATTGGGCCTCCAGGTTGGCCCAGGATCTGGAGAACCAGAAAAATTATGAAAGACATTATGAATCCTATTTTCTCCCATTGTAATTTCTTGGATTTAGAACCCATGTGAAGCTTCGAATTCTCCAACAGTCAGGCAAAGCCAAGAGCAACTCCAGTATTTACTTGAATCTTGACTAGTATTTAGTTCAGAGAGTAATACCTCCCAGGTGCTTTTCTTTTGTTAATGTCTGAACAATAGATCCGTTGGTGGTGATCTTTCTTTCTTTCTTTCTTTGGCTTGGCTTCGCGGACGAAGATTTATGGAGGGGGTAAAAAGTCCACGTCAGCTGCAGGCTCGTTTGTGGCTGACCAGTCCGATGCGGGACAGGCAGACACGATTGCAGCGGTTGCAAGGGAAAATTGGTTGGTTGGGGTTGGGTGTTGGGTTTTTCCTCCTTTGCCTTTTGTCAGTGAGGTGGGCTCTGCGGTCTTCTTCAAAGGAGGCTGCTGCCCGCCAAACTGTGAGGCGCCAAGATGCACGGTTTGAGGCGTTATCAGCCCACTGGCGGTGGTCAATGTGGCAGGCACCAAGAGATTTCTTTAGGCAGTCCTTGTACCTTTTCTTTGGTGCACCTCTGTCACGGTGGCCAGTGGAGAGCTCGCCATATAATACGATCTTGGGAAGGCGATGGTCCTCCATTCTGGAGACGTGACCCATCCAGCGCAGCTGGATCTTCAGCAGCGTGGACTCGATGCTGTCGACCTCTGCCATCTCGAGTACCTCGACGTTAGGGGTGTGAGCGCTCCAATGGATGTTGAGGATGGAGCGGAGACAACGCTGGTGGAAGCGTTCTAGGAGCCGTAGGTGGTGCCGGTAGAGTGATAAGCCACTGACAATTATGCTTGGAATCCACCAGCAGACGACAGCTCCTAAGATCAGCTTTTAAAACTGTGTCCTTGAGTCTTGTTCATTGGAGTTGAGCATCCCTGTCCAGGAGGCTTAAGATTTCTTCTTCTGAAGAAAATGAAATGAATTGCCAGTTTGGACCTCCACATTTCTCATTTCCTCATCTCTCTGCCTTCACCTGGTTCAAAATAATAACTCACTCACCCATTTCAAATTAGAGTTGGTGTCCAATAGCTTCATTGATATCCTAAACGACTTGATTTTTTCCCCCCAGTAATTACTGAATTTAAACATTTTGCTTTCTAAATTTAATTTTTTAAAAATTGCTAATTTAAATTTTTTTAAAATTACACATACTTCACAATAACAAGCCATTTTGGCCCATGAGCCTGTGCCACCCAATTAACCTACAAACCCCAGTACATTTCAAATGGTGGGAGGAAATCGGAACCCCCCCCCGGGGGGAAACCCACACAGATGCGGGGAGAACAAACGAACTCCTTGTAAGCCGGCATAGGATTCGCCCTCCGGTCCCCCATCGCTGGTGCTCTAAAGGCATTGCACTAACCACCACGCCAACCGTGCCACCCCCAATTCTCTGTTGAGGATTTCCGGGGCTGTTGTTGCCTGGGAACCAAGTTAAAATGATTGATTACTGATTGGTTGCCAGATGGTGATACCAATTACCAACTACTCAATCATGAATCTATGAACAATGATTGGGCAAGAAGAATGAAAATTAACACCACCTCCCACAACCTCCAAGCATTTGACTTTGGATAAACATGATCCTGATCTGGTATAATAACTACCTGACCTAATCTTGTAAAGTGCATAAACTGTAAAAGATCATAAATAGATGTGCACTACATTTTCAAGTGATAAATGAGTAGAAGTTAAATTCTCATGCGATTCATACTGGTTGAAAAGAAGGTAGTTTAAAAATCCTGTCTATACCTTGTTGTTTTCCATGCTTTTATTATTTAAGCTTTCGTGCCTGCCTTCCCTGGGCAGTGATAGAGACAAGGTTTATCTGCTACTTTGGACGGTTGCAAGAGCATCATTTGCATCTGTGAATGAGGCTTACACTGAAGGGAATGGGAAGAAAGGATGTGCAGCTGATTAGGTTATTCACTGGTGAGAATAAAGGAGAGAATAAAAAAGGAATATCTGAGCGACTGAAATATTCAGGCTGGTTGCAGCTTCATAGTGTCTGTTTATTTTGTTAAGGTCTGACCAAGGACCATGAGACACTTTGAACTCTTTGGACACTGGAAAATCCTTCAAAATGCAATTTAATGTCCAGACTATCATCCCCCATGTTGACAAGTCAGAGTAGAACTTGGCATTTGCCAGGAGGTCTGTCACATTTTTAAAAATTAATCAAACAAAATAATTATCGAATGGAACAAACTCATTGCTGGGGAATTTTATTTTTGGTCTTGTTCACATGCAGGGGATTCTGTACAATAGTTGCCAAGATGGATATTTGGCTGATTAATGGCTGGAAAATCAATGGTGGAAAACTGCATGTACTGTTAAAGAAAAGCAAAACACGAAAATGACCTTCCGGGGGCATGCAGTCAAACACAGGACTCAGACAAAAGGAAAAAATAAATACCATAAGTGGCAAAATTTCCTTACTTTTTGCTTCCCTATGTTCGGCAAATGCAAATCAGAACGAGGAAAACAATGTTCCCACTCCTCCAAATCACAAGAAGCAGGCCATTTGGCTCTTTGAGTCTGCTCCGTGAAACCTCCCCGAGCTAAATTGTTCTCGCATTTAGTTCCAAGTTCCGGCCTTATCCCCAAATCTCTTGATACCCTGACTAATTAGGCACCTATCAATTTCCTCTTTAAATTCCCCCAATGATTGGGCCTCCACAACTGTACGTGGCAACAATTTCCACAAATCCACGACCGTAAATTCAGAACATGGATTTGAAAAAAAAACTTTTAAATTCCCAAATGTATAACCATGTGTTATATCGTCAGGATAATGTGAATTATTTTGTAACTGCATAAGAATATACCCTTCTCACTGTAGTAACTGTAGTGCACCACTGTGGGGTGTATGCATATGTATATATGAGTGTGTGTGAACAGTTTCCTGAGATGGTGGAGGACAACAATAAGTAAAGTCTCTTTTGTTATTTGAATCTTGCATCTCTAGGTTATTTAAGAAACCTCCTAAGTAACTCAGAGACATAACCCCATACATTTAAAATAAATGTTGGAAATGCCAACTGCAGAAATTTGCAAGGGAGTCTATTCAATTTATGTTTTCAACTGCTAATAGATTTGAAACATATCCTTAATAATTATTATCAGGTATACATTTGAGAGGGAGCCAAATTCACACCTGCAAAATATTTTTTAGAAATTATAAAAATTCAGAAACTTCCAATGCTGCAAATTGAGCCACAACTGGAATAAAAGTTACAACTTTGAAGGTTGTTTTGTGCAAATCTCAGAATCTAATGAAAATTCTTTGGCCTACACCTCCTCCTTCACCACCATTTGGGGCCCCAAACAATCCTTCCAAGTGAAGCAACCCTTAATTTGTGAATCTGTAGGGGTTATTTACTGCATCCAGTTCTCCTGATGTAGCCTGCGGGGGGGGGGGGGGGGGGGAGGACGGAATCTATCACATGAGTTTTTTAAAAATTACTATATCTAAGAAGCAAACAAAACCAAAATCGCTTCATGGCGGAGATGGAATGTAGACAGGACGATCAGTTTATTGAGCACCTTTGCTCAGTCTGCTGCAACTGCTCGGGTCTCCCAGTGGCAAACCATTTTAATTTCACATACTATTGCCACACCCTCATGTCTGTTCAAGGCCTCGCTTAATACCAAATCAAGGCCGCCTGCAAACTGGAAGAATAACACCTCATATGATTCGACAGTCTCCAACCAGATGGTATCAAGACTGACTTTTCCAGTTTCCAGGGATTGCCTCCCTCAGACTCTCTCTTTCTTTGGCCCTCTATCTTCCTTCCTCCAGCTTCCCCTTGCCTTCCCTTCTCTTATCGGGGAGTTACCCTTCTTAGCCTTCTGGCCTCCTACCTATCACTTCTCAGCTTTTTACTACCCTTCCACCAATATCTATTACCTCTTGCATGTGTTCCTCCCCTTCCCCTTCCCCTTCTCCTCATTCCCCCCCTTCATCCACCTTTTTTTTATTCAGGTGAAGGGCTCAGGCCCAATAAGCCTTTTACTTCCTATGGATGCTGTGTTGCCTGCTGAGGTTGTGTACTGCATTAGACCACAGCATTTCGTTCAACGGCAGCAGAATCTCCCTGCTCTTAAATTTGATATTGCTGGCAATAAAGGCCCATATTCCATTTGCCTTCTTCATCATCTGTTACCCCTGCAAACCTTAGAGTGGTGCGGTTAGTGCAATGTTGTTACGGTGCCAGCGATTGGGACCGGCATTCCAATCCAAGTTGTCTGTAAGGAATTTGTATGTTAGTACTTGGGGTTGCAGCATGGGCTTGTGAGCCAAAAGGGTCACAGTGCTGGATGTCTAAATTAAAGAAAAATCTTCATACACAAGCACTTTCAAGTCTCTCTTCACACATTAAATCACAATTCTAAAGTAGGTGACCTTGCAATTACGAGCAATTGCCCCTGTACTTCACCATTCCATATTTCTCTGAAGGCTTTCCGTGTCCTCGACACAAATTTGCTCTTCCGCTCATTTTAGTGTCATCAGCACATTGAGATTCCTCACATTTGGTCCTCCCCTCCAAGTCATTTATGTGTATTGTAAACAGCACCAATCCCTGTAGCAATCCACTCACCTCTGATTGTCAACCAGAGAAACACCCATTTTTTTCAACTCTGCCACTTTCCATGTTGATACATTTTCTCCCCCACCTCATTGCCTCTTTGTAATGAACTCTTTACTGCTACACAGGACAGAAAGTGGTTTTCAACCTTTTTCTTCCCACTTACACACCACTTTAAATAATCCCAATGTCATAGGTGCTCTGTGATTAGTAAGGGATTGGTTAAGGTGGTATGTGGGTGGAAAGAAAAATTTGAAAAACCTCTGTGTTAATCGTACCTCATTGACTCGTTATGTGCACTGTTTCATAACTCCAAAGGAGTTTTTCTCAAGCAAAATATTTCAGTAACAATTGGGTCCAGAGCAGTGATTCTCAACCTTCCCTTCCACTCACATCCCACCTTAAGCAATCCCTTAAGTACTGCACCAATGGCACAGGGATTACTTAAAGTGGGATGTGAGTGGAAAGAAAAAGGTTGAGAACCACTGGGTTACAGAGAGCTGTGAACTCAGTCAGAGCCATCATGAGCATTTACTCCATGAAGGTCATCTACAAGAAGGGGTGCCTCAAGGATCCAGTCTCTATCATCAAGGCCTCTCATCATCCAGGCCATGCCCTCTTCTCACTGCTGTCGTCAACAAGGAGTACAAGCGTATGAAGGTAAACACCATAGAGTGAAAAAAATCAGCTTCTTCCACTCTGCCATCAGATTTCTGAATGGACAGTGAACCACAGACTCACATTTTGTGATGCACATTCATGACAATATATTTCTAATTCTGATTCTAAGAAAATCCTTCTGGAACCCCCTTCTTCTCGATCCACTATACTAGTTAAATCCTCAAAAAAAAATCATTGCATAAATTTTAACATATCCTTCCTGGATTCATGCTGCGTCTGCCTGATGAAACATATTCTATTGAAATATTTCTTCCTTAATGATAACTTCTTTAATGATATTTAGCAGTGAGCTTCATGTATAATTACTGCAATGTGTTAATGTGTACATCTAACACATGTGTTGCAGCTTAATCAGTTACTTGCTTGACTGTATTTAATTCATGTTGCGGAGAGGTCGATACTTAACTCTGGATTGAAGATGTGCCCCACTGTGTAAGGTGCCATTTTCTGAATGAGAGAGCAAACTGAGTCTCCATTTACTCTCTCAGATGGTTGTAAATGATCTTTGTTACAAAGAGAAGTAGAGCCCTCCCACTATTCTGCCCATCTTTTGGACTTCAAACTCATGGACGACCCAAACATCTTATCTCATTGAAGCTTGTGGAAATCTACATGAAATTTGGTGCTGAATTTCCCTTCCTTACTTAAATGGCAACTTCAAAAGTAACTATTTGGCACAGACTCGGGGAGTTAAATGGCCTGTTTCTGAGCTATGATTCTATGGTGAAGTGCAAGACCTCAGCCCACATTGGTGCAAAAAGTCAAGCCACAGTCCCTGAGGACAATGCAAGAAAATGGACGAAATATGGGTCTCAAAACAAACGAGCAGTGGTGTAAAATTTCTAATTTCAAAGATTTAGACTTTTAATTTAATTTATTTTTAATTTAGACATACAGCACACTAATAGGCCATTTTGGTCCATGAGCCGGCGCTGCCCAATTGCACTCAAACGGCCTGCAACCCCTGTTACATTTTGATGGGTGGGAGGAGCCCCCAGGGAAAACCCACTTACACATTGGGAGAATGCATCAACTCCTTACAGACAGAATGGGATTCGAACCCAGTCCCGATTGCTGGCGCTGTAACAGCCCTGTGCTAACCGTGCTGCCCTTTGAATAGCCAAGCTTCCCTTGGCTGTGGATAAAAGTTGAGTTATGGTTAAAAACAGAATTGCTGTTAAAATAAAAGGAGGCCTCCTTGGCATAATACTTAAATGATGGATATGCTTTCCTGTAAGTAAGGTTGTTTGTCATTCAACCGTGGAGACCGATATAAGATCGTAAAGGAGCAGGTTCAGTTCCTAATTGAGAATTTTTGCAACCAAACATTTGACTTGATTGTAACCCAACCACATCTGAGAATGGAGAGCCCGATTTTGATATACAGTACTGCCTTTTTTTTATATACCTTTTATATATTCGACTGCTGTTTGAAGTGCAAAATGTCACTGCAAAGACAGATGGTCACAGTTACCCAGAAAGATGAGTTAATGAAAGCTATTTGCTAAGTTCACACAGTAACAGAATCACTTTAGATGACAAGGTGAAATCAGTTGTAGCTGTTGTCACTTCAGGGAATCTTGGTGCGAAGAGCTCTTACATTTTGGTGTTACATTGGGAATGGATGAAGGACTGCGAGCAGCTTTCTGCAGAGAAGGTGGTAATCTTTTCAAATGTCTTTTGTCGAACTTTAAACCAGAGCTTTCGCTTTTAGTGGGTCACAGATTTTCCCGAATCACTTTGTTCTGATGTAGTTTACAGTTTAACTCACTCTGGTAATAGCTGAGATTATTATTTTGAAGCCCTAAAAAGGGTCCTTATTCCATCTGTTGCTGTGTCCTTCCATGTTCTTTTTTAAATTTTAGTTATTAGTTTAAAACCACACAATAAAACACATTGAAGATAATTCAAAACAATGTAAGTACATGTTGTATATCAACAAAAGAGAAAAATAATAACCCCCCATATACCACCCCCATCCCTGACAAAAGAAACAAAAGAGTAAGAACGGGACAATAGACCGTCAACAGAGGTGCCTATTACTTTAAAGTCGCTTATAATATACTGAGACCTTAAGGAGAAGGGAATATCAGAGTTAATTTAAATATTAACACCCATATTTTGTAAATAAGGGCTCCATATCTTCCAAAATATATAGTATTTGTCTCTTAAATTATATTTCTCAAGTGACATACAACTCTGAACTTCATCATGCCATCTTTCTCTTCCCAAATCCATATTGGACTTCCAAGTTATGGTAATATATTTTCTTGTTATTGCTGAAGCAATTTGAACAAACTTCTTTTGATACATATTCATTATCAACTTTGGTTCAATATTCTAATATCACTCAATAAAAATAACATTGGATCCTGTGGGAATTTAAGCCCCATTATTTGTTCCACTAATAATACCTATTTCTCATCAAAAAGATTTATCTCTAGGACATTGCCAAGAAGATTGCAAAAATGTACCAATTTCCTGTCCACATCTAAAACATAGATCTGATTTTTTAAAAAACTTACATGGTGTTAAATATAACTGATGAATAAAGTTGTATTGAATAATTTAATATCTTGATTCACAACTTGATGAAGGGCTCAGGTCCAAAATGTCAGTGATGTATCTTTACCTTTGCTACATAAAGGCACTGTTTCACATGCTGAGTTTCTCCAGCATTGTGTGTTTTTTCCATTTAACCACGGTGTCAACAGAATCCTTTGTTTTACCCCATTCTATATCTCACATTTATTGTACTTTTCCTATTTTCTTTACATATCCTAATCCAATCTCGTTCATCTATTTGTTTATTCAAATCGACTTCTCATCTTTGTCTAGAATTATGAAGCCCTATTTTTCAGGCTTTCTTTTGTATTAACCTATACATCATTGAAATAAATTTCTTTATATTTTCATTATGTAACAATGATTTCAATTCCATCTCTACTGGTAAATAACAGTTCATAATCATAATTTTCATGTAAAAATTTCATAACTTGATAATAACAAAATCTAGTACTTACAGCTACTTTGAACTTCTCCTTCATTCTGTTAAAAGAAATAAATTTCCCTTCTTCAAAAACATCTTCTATCTTCTTAATTCTCTGACACTGCCAAATCTTTAAAAAAATTTTTCCCATAGAAAACAGAATCAATCTATTCTGAAATAATGGTGTTTTTCCAGACAATAAACTTCTTCCCCCAATCTCTGTATCAACCTAATTCCAATTAAATGCTTCAATATAGGTGTCTCTCTACTCCAGTAGCTCTCAACCTTTTTCTTTCCACTCACACACCATTTTAAGTAACCCCTGTGCCATCAGTGCTCTGTGATAAGTAAGGGATTGCTTAAGGTGGGATGTAAGTGGGAAGGGAAGGTTGAGAATCACTGCTCGAGATCCAATTGTTACTGAAATGTTTTGTTCGAGAAAATTTGTCATTGGCCCATTTCCTTTCGAGTTATGAAACCGTGCACATAAAGAGTTAATGAGGTACGATTAAAAGAGTGGATTTCAACCTTTTTCTACTCACATCCAACCTTAACCAATCCCTTACTAATCACAGAGCACCGATGGCACAAAGATTACTTAAAGTGGTATGTGAGTGGAAAGAGAAAGGTTGAGAATCACTGCTTTATTTATTGTTAACAACCTTAAATTCCATTTATAAATAATATCTTGTGGGTTTGGTTCCCCATTTTACTAAGTTTTATATTGTGGTAATATGACCACCAGCCTATGGCAGGGGGCAAGCTCTGTACCTGCTGGAAAACCACCTAAGGGGCTGACTCTACCTGGCTGGCTGTCAATCAGCCAACCTGAATATAGACTTGAGCTTCCCCCCTTGGTCACACAGGGAGTCACCAAGGTATGAACTGGTGCTCAGACTTTTACAGGAATAAAACCTGCTGTACGGTCTTTTGAGTTTTGTGCTTGTTTTCTGCTACCTCAGCGCACCACATCATTACATTAACAAAACACAACTGGGCAGCTTTATAATAATTCAAAAAGTTAGGGAGTTTCAAACCTCCTAAATTGTAATTCCATGTTAATTTATCCAAAGAAACTCTTGCCATCTTTCCTTCCATAAAAATTTCCTAACACAAGCATTTCATTCTTTAAAAAGAATTTGAGGAATTGGCCCGTTCACTTTGAAGTGGCATCAGCTCTTCACTGAATGGGAGGCGAACATCCTCCTGACTTCTGCATTCACACCACTGCAGGCATGCATGCTAACAGGGGCAGTGACTGCTGAACCTTTGGCAATTCAGGCTGAGAAAAAGTTTCAGCAAGCATGCCTGTACCTGCTGTGGTATCCCCTCTTAGGAATAAGGCCTCAAGGATGGCCTCTGCCCTCAATTGTCATACCACCTACTGTTACCAGGTCTTAAGTTTGGGTTTCTAAAATATCAATAAAGCATGCATCATAAATTGCATGGGGACAAAAGCCAGAGATGCATTTGCCGGCAATTCTGCAGTGTAACTGTTGACTTTTGCAAAATCCCTGACATTTTGGAATACAGTGCATGGTAATTTGAGGTCTACCATGGGGACAGGAGTGGACTTGATGGGCCAATGGTCTCCTGTCCCATTCTCTTTCATGATTCCAAGAAGTGCTGTGAGCTTTGGATGTGTGGTTTTAAACCTCAGTTTCCCAGAGCTCTTCACTGACGAGATTTCCAGGTGAATCGCGGACCGCTCGAAGGAGATTAACTGGCGAAAAGCATTACTTCCTCATGAGGCCAGAATTCACAGGGGCAAGCCAGCTGATCCACACCTCAGAATCAAAATTAGATTTTATTGCCATGGATGAACAAGTCACAAAAGTTGGTGTTTTGCATGAGCATCGTAGTAGAAATATTTAGATTATGAACCATCTGACAACACTAATATATATATGAAAAAATACTAGTGCCCAAAAAGTATGGCAGCGTCCTTGGTTCATTGAACATTCAGGAATCTGTATGGAGGCACCCATGCTCATAATTAGGTTCCTGTTGCTCCTTCCCGATGGTAGCAGAGTGAAGAGGGCATGGTCTTTGAGGATAGAGGCTGTTGTTTAAGAAACCGACTCTTGTAGATGTCCTCGATGGAGTGAAGTCTGGTGCCTGTGATGTCGCAGGCTGAGTTAACAATCCCCTCAAGTTTGTCCTTGTCCTGAGCATGGGTGCCTCCATACCAGGCAGTGATGCAGCCAGCCAGTTAACAGCAAATGCAGAAGCCTTGAACTTGTCAGTTAAGCTCTAACGATTGCATTCCAATGTTGAATTTGATCCAAAGTTTCATTATGCACTTGCCACAACTCCCCAGCACTTGTATTCCAGATATTGTTTTCAATTTAATTTAATTGAATCCAAACAAATATCAGGGGCATTTGACGAGCGGCTGAGTTGGTTACCTTGTTTCGCCATCCATCAAAATATTTTGCAGCCATTTTATGGCTGCAACTTGTTCTGGCTTTTCCTGGTACTGCAATAATGCCGTACTGAGCCCTACCATTTTGCATCGGTGTGGCACTTAAAAGCAAGTGGAAATTGGCAGAATTGAGTCCCACCCCATTTGGATCACATGACTAAAACAATGGCAGCATGTAAACTTGATGGCCTTGTGACAGAAGGAAGGACAGGTGGCTGTGGAAGCTGTTCTAGGTGATTGCATGGTCTTGCAGCTTGAGAGCAGCAGGGACAACAGAGAGAGAGAGAGAGAGAGAGAGGAATGAGAGAGACCCTCACCAAACTCCCTTTGAGAACTTCAGGGTAGGCAACCCTCGAAAAGACTTTGCAGTGGAGCAGCTAAATGGAGTTAAACAAGAAAAATTATCTCATGTTCGTCAAGCTTGAGAACAGCAGGGATACTCCCTGATATGTGGTGTCAGAGATAATATCTATCACTGCTTTATCCCATCAATGAGCAAGATTGTCATCTTGGGTCCACCCAACCAGATTCTCGCTCTCCATTCAGCACTCTGACATCATTCCCAGTTATTCAGTCAGCCACGGTGGCGTCATCTGTGAATTTATAGTTTGTGCCAGAGCCAAACTTGGCAATGAAATCATGAGTGTGTAGGGAATAGAGCAGCCTAGAGAATTGATCATTTATTATCTTGTGCTGAGCACCATCACGTGAACACCATAACTACCACATATAAATTCTCAAGAGTATTATGAATAAGCCAGAAATACTCAAGAGCTAAAATGCCAGTGAATATAAATGTAAATACACAAATTGTTGTACTGCTCGCGAGTAAATGCAGAGCGGGAATAGACTTCATAGCTCATGACGCTCCACATAATTCCTGCCTTAATGCCAGGAGCCATCAGTGCCTTGGATGAATTGTCGTTCCTTCATTGCAAATTCAATAGAAAGGAAATTAGGGCAAGGCACAAAATGGATGGCCAACTTGTGACTGCCTGACTTCACCACCATGAGCAGTTAAAATTAGCCCATAATTAATCTGCTTACAGTTCCTTCTTGAATGGGCAAAGGCACAAAATACATTTTTCCCAGGAATAAAGATAAAGCTCATGACACACAGAGACACGTTACCAAGAAAATATAAATGCCTCAATCCCTTTTCAGCTGATATGTGGACTCGGAGGAATTTGAAGGCAGGTCCCATCAAGACTGCACATAAATATGTTAAATTTTGAGTATCGTGATTTATTTTCTTTTTCAGGAATTTCCTCAAACATTAACCAATGAAGCATAAAGCTGTAAGTGGCTGAGAATTATGCTTCTTTTAACAACTCTTTCCATAGCAATCTATTCAATTTCAAAACTTCACACTAAACATAAAATTGGAGGTTTTCAATTGCTTTTTTAAAAGTTTGTTCTATTCAGATTCATGAATAAAATATCTGAAAAATTATAACCTTCTCACGCTTTGATTTTAGATGGTCAACATGTAAATTTTCCATTTAAACTGTTATTTGCCCAACAAACATGCACTTATCATGGAATCTGCTGCAATGTCATTTTCCTTGAACATTTCAGAATGAACTGATATCATCTTAATGCTGACTTCTTCACATCACTAAAAGTGCCTTGGTTCTCTCATTACTTCATGCAGAGCTCTATTTATTTGAAGATTGTAGGATATGAATTTTCCATTAAACTTTTTATTCTTGGCTGGACACTGGCTGCACTCCCACTGCTGTGGGCCTGGCTAGAGTGAGGAGTGGAGACTCAGCACTCCCCCCCACAAGGTCTTACTGCCAATGACTCTGGACAGGCTTTAAACAGCCTGTTAAAGGAGCCAAAGGTGTTCCATTTAAAATTGTACGACGATAGGGGTCTGGTCCCACGATGGTGGTGCTTGTGTTCAGCAGCAGCTTTGAGGGGTTTCAGACACGAGGTGGGGGGGAGCAGTGGACAGCCTCAGGGCACCGATAATGGGGAGACCCCCCTCCCTACTGAGAAGGAGAAGGAGAAGAGGTGATCATGGTGGCGGACCAGCAATGGTTTCTGCAGATGAAGGACACACACACACACACACACACACACACACACACACACACACACACACACACACACACACACACACACACACACACACACACACACACACACACACACACAGCCTGTGAGCTGGCGGCAACTTGAGGTCAAAGGATACACAGCAGGCTCATGACAACCACGTATAGGAACCAGGACTTCATCATGTCAGAGGTTTGGATCTAGGGCTCAGTTTGTCAATGGTTTCAACTGAACTAGAATCTTGTGTGGGAGCACCAGAGGTAAATCGGCAATCAGTGACTTCTGGAGGACTCTCTTTTGCTTCTCTTTCTCGGACTTTAAGGGCAAAGCTAATATTAATGGTAAATCTTTGCTTTATGGCAGACAAAAGGCAATTTATTGCAATATTAAATTTTTTTAAGCATGACAATAAATAGCATTTGATATCTGATTCACCTTGTTATTTGTCAGAGGAGATTCCATACCTGTCAGGTTGCCTTTGCTCCACAGACTTATCATAATAGCAGTCAAATTTCTGTTGACCAACTGTAAATTCAGAATTTCAATATCATTTAAACCATCTTGCCCAGAAATGGTTTTCACCCATTTTTCATGCATGAAAATATTTAGCAAGTCAGATCTCCAAAAAATCTTTGCAAAGCTATTCAGTCCCAGAAAGTAGATTAGAAATGCATTCAGTGCAGTTTCTGATGGGACCACACTGAATTCAGCAGAGCTCTGCAAGCAGCAGAGAACGATATCACCTCTCAAATGTGCAATTCTCCTGACAGTCAGACAGCATTGAAGTACATTCTGCAGCTGTAGAGATAAGAGAGGCTATATGGGAGTGGATAAAAGCCCCTAGATTGACTGAGAGGGGCTTCTAACTCCTGATACATGCAGCCAATCCCCCATCTTGGCAACATTTTACAGGACACCATTGAGGGTATCACATCTGGCTGCATCATTGTGTGGGACGGTGGCTGCAAAGCATCAGACCAGAAGTCAATACAAACGGATCATCATGACGGGCTAGAAGATCACTGGGGACTCCCTTTCCTCCATGGATGCCATTTACCAGCAGTGTTTCTTAAATTTGGCTCAGCTTCATCCAGCAGATGGTGTCTTTGACTGATGAGCATCAAGAAGGAGGAATAGCAGCATCAAAATCAGGACTGCCAGGCAGGGAAATAACTTTTTTCTAGTGGCTGTCAGATTTAGGAACAGTAGCCTGTAACCGAGCCAATCATTCCAATATATTTCTATTTCTATTAAATTATATTTTTATTTACTTGTATAATTTTTTTGCGCAATGTGGGTGTACGTGTATGCACTGTATTCCGGAGAAACCCAATTTCACCTGGTTGTACATGTACAATCAGATGACAATAAATTAGAACTTGGGCAAAGTCCTTCTCACCTGTAGGAGGATGGTTGAGTGTTATGGAAGAGGTATACCAGAGCCATCATTCAAAATGTTCAGAGGGAAGCAACTAGAGTTGCCTCCTCCAGCTCCCATGTGTGAAAATTCCCATTCAGTGAAAAAACTCTTCACAAATTTGATGATCTTGCAAGATGCGTCAAAGGAAGCTAATGAATGGGAAAAGATGTTGCAGATAAAATTAACCATATGTTGTTTCACTTTGACTGTCACCCTCTCTACATAAATATTCCCCCCCCCCCCCCCACAAACCTTTCCGACTCACTCAGAAGTATATAGGGTGGTGAAGAAAGCTTTTGGAACATCGGCCTTCATAAATCAAAGTACAGGTTACAGGAGTTGAGAATGGGATGGAGAATTTGCTTAGGACATTGGTGAGGTCAAATTTAGAATATCACATTTTCTATCAGTCACCTCCCTACAGGAAAAATACTAATAAGATTGAAAGAGTGTAGAGAAAATGTGAAGAGCTGAGTTATAGTTTGAATAAGTTAAGGCTTTATTCCTTGAGCATTGGAGAGAGGTATCCAAAATTGCAAGGGGCATCAACAGGGCTTATGCAAACATGCATTTTCCACTGAGGGTGGATGATCCAAGATTAGATGGCATGGGTTCAAGGTGAAAGATGCAATGTTTAAGGAGAACATTAGGGGAATCTCTTCGTTCAGACAGCGATGAGAATGTGGAATGATCTGCCAGCCGAGGTGATGGATGCAGGTTCAAGTCTGACATTTGAGAAAATATTGGTACCTGGACGGAGGGCTATGGTACAGGTCGATGGGACAAAGAGGAATAAATAGTTTGGCATGGACTATATGGGCCAAAGGGTCTATTTCTGCACTGTAGTGTTCTATGGTTCTCTGTTTCTATATGATTTCTTGCATAGAAATGTTGTGCCAACATTGATCTGATTCATTTGTTGTACCTGAGTGAAATGCAATGCTTCAATGATCTGCTGTGCTCCACCATGTACTTTGGAAAGGTTAATTGATGCAATGGCTTATAGGAGCTCAACTGGAATTTCATAAGAATGGTTGTGGACTTTGTTGTCTTGAAATAGTGGCCCCACAGTACATCCCATAAACAAAAAGAATGCCAATCTAATCAATATGCAAAGGTTCATTGCTCTCAGCTGCTATCTCGATGATGCTGAACACCAACCATTGGTGGAGAGCAGTAATTCAAAGATTCGAGACTTTGGCCAATGTTTAGTCCTCCATAGTGCAGCTATACCAAATGAAGTACATGTCACAGTTTTTTTTAAAAGAAGGTGCCACATCTGGAGTTAGAGAGACCTTTTAGTAATTCCATTTAGGGAATCAGTCATTGATGTGCCATTTTTAGTGCAGACCAATTACATTGCAGGATAGTAAGGACTTTGTGCATCTTCTGAGATCATCTGACTGGTAATTGAACTTTGTTGTGTTGAAAAGGTCATTTATTTGCATTAGGGACATGGGGCCCAATCTCTATCACTTCCACAAGGCTTTGAGGTGAAGGTGAACAAGGACTTCATCCTCCCCAAATCCTCTTTGTTCAGGTGATTTTCAGTTCGCGTTCTATTGTACTGCACTCAGCTCTGGCTCCAGAATTGAGTTTGGTCTCTGCAAAAGTTGTGAGCATGCTGTGGACCACGATGAAGTGTGCGCAAATGCCGGTCATACATTGCAATGTTATCCTGGACTAAATCAGGTTGCAAAACCATTAGGAAATGTGCATTGTTTTCCAGTATGATCATGAAACTAACGTGGATATTGGTGTTAATTTGTTATTTTGTATCCATTGGTCTGTGGAGCATTGACCTTGTCTTATTGGTTACTGAAATTTGAAGAATGCTTCCCAGAAACATGGGCATATATCATCAAGAAATTCTTCTCATGGTGTTCATCACGAGGAAGTGGAAAGATTCCCTGTTTATGAAATGGTCCAGTCTGTAATGCTGCAGTCAAGTAGGCCACCAGTCAAGAGAACAGCAGTCAGCAATGATGGAATTTCATAATGTGATGCATTTGTTCAAAACAACAGTTTTCTTAAGTTTAAATTGTTCACTAAATTGTCTTTAACTTAGCCTTCAATTTGCTTAAGTTAGCCTTTAATAAATTCTGAATTTGACCCTTTTCTTTGTGTTTTGCAAAAGGCAGGGCATGTTTAAAATTTAATTCATTAAGTTCATCATACAATAAGAGAATTAAGTTGTTTCATTGTGCAGAGGCAACCGTAATCACCTGTGATCTAAATATCCCTAGTAGTCTGGTGTTTCTTAAAAATTGACGGCTGATATTCATTTGTTATTGCCTATTATTTTATCATTCAGAAATTAGCATACATATTTCCCATGGACATTAAAATAATGAAGAAGCTCATCTCATCATCCAATTACTGCCAGGCATAAAGTTCTTCATCAGCAGGGCCAAATAAATGCATGTTATATAACTGACAATGACCTGCTTTCATTCAATTTTTCATTGGTAAAGTATCAGTAAATAGTTTATGCTCCAACCATCCGTTGTCTGTGAGGAGTTTGTACGTTCTCCCCATGTGGGTTTCCTCCCACCGTTCAAAAGCGTACAAGGTTGTAGGTTAATTGGGCGGCACCAGCTCAGGGGCTGCAGGGGCCTGTTACCGTGCCGTACGCAAGTCTAAATACTGCTGGGGGTTTTTTTTGTTTTGTGCTTGAGGAAGAACGAGGGCAAATTCAGTCATTCATGCACTGCTAACACTGTGGGCTTTGTACAGTGACATTTCATTCCTTGCAAGGCAATAATCTTCAGTTAAAAAAAAAGAGTCCTTCATGTCTGCAAGTCGTTGATCAGCTCAGAGATAGCTTACAAATGGATATGCCAGAAAGCCAATATTATTTTATTACAATTTCTCAAGGCAGTCTGTTCTATAGATAAACACTATATTGGGGGGTCTTGCTAAAAATTGACAAAACTCACAGTAGACAGATTCAAACAAAGAGCTGCCTTTGGCCCATAAATTTGAATTCTACCATGGCTCTGTGTTTCCCTTGCAGCTGAATGGATATGGTAATAAAATTTAAGTAACAATACTGTGAGAGAAAAATACCTTTATGCATCCTGGAAATCTAGTTTTTACTATAGACTAAGAGGGTAAAACCATGGCACAAATATCAGACAAGCCTCAGACAAAACTCCAGATATAGCTATTTTTCACAATGCTCTCACATGTGACTTTAGCAACAACAATTTTAAAATATGCCTCATGCCCGTGTACAATTTTCTTTGCAGGGAAATAAAGATACCATATTTCATTGTGTAAGGTGATGTCTATTTTAATGGAGGCTTTGATTCCTTTGGATTCTGAAGTGCAGAAAAGAAAGATTTTGAATTTTTTTTATATAAAGAAAATGGCTTTCTATGAAATGAGAAAGGACACTTGAAGGGGAACCTCTGTTCTGTAATCCTGTTACATTTTAAAAAGATAGTGAAGCTTTATCAAATACAGTAATAGATTGCACAACAAAAGGCCACATTAATCCCAACCTTTTAAAACTCTTAAAATCTATTTCTTTTCACATCATTTTTCTAACATGTGATAACAATGAGAGGTGAGATTAACTCAAATGTGATGCACATTCGATCTGTCATTTGGGTCTTGTGTCTCTGTCACTCAGCCATTGTACAGGTACTGCATAATCTGATGGATTAATGTCATCACTGGCGGAAATAAAAGTGGAAACCTTCTCTCATATTTCAAAATAATACATATCAGGTTAATACTATGTTACTGTTGACAGATGAACAGGAGAATGGTGTGAAAAAAAAAAGTAAATGACTTGGTCTGTGAAGTAAAAAGTCCGTGAGAAGAACTTGAATATAAAAGCAAAACAGGGCAGGTGCTAGAAAATTGAGAAACTTGGTGCAAGTTATTTCAGATAATCTGTATTGAATTACAAGATAAGGAAGATGCATTGGCTGAAATTGGTGCCATAATCTTTTGGCTCACATTATTTACGGTATGCAGTATATGAAATATACTTGTATACATCACGAATGCTACAGTTTCCTTCTACTCTCAAAAAAACAAAGTACCAGTCAGTAGGTTAATTGGGTGGCATCAGTTTCATGGGTTAGGAGCACATTCTACTATCATGAGCCAACATATTTTTGCACAGAGGCCCAGTGATGCAAATGGTGATGGTGCGTGAGACCCAGGGAGTCATGTGCAATGCAAAAGGAGGTACATATTATAGGAGTGTGTGGAGGGTAACAGGTTGGTCTGTTGGTGCAGTAGTTTGTACTCCTCCTGTGCAGCTCTTGTAATCTGGGTCCAATCCTGATCTCGAGCATTCGCAAATTGACCCTGTGATCCTATAGGGCAGGGGTGTCAAACTCAAATTCACGGAGGGCCAAAATTAAAAACTTGGACTAAGTCGAGGGCCGAACTAAATATTTATTGAAAATTTTCAACAACATCTGCATGTTTTCTCTTCTTTCAACTTTTTCTTATTAAAATAAATGTTTAATAATAGTTTTGGATAAAATCTTTCCAGAAGCATTAACAAATGAGAAATAAAATATTCAATAAATAATATTTCTCTCTAGAGGATTTGTCAAATGTTGCTAGTGTGCTGTCGAATAGTAAAATCTGAGGGCTATTGAGAATGTGGGAGAATAACATGATTCCTGAAACAATCAAATGGGTGACTGATTGTGGGCATGAACTCTAGCAGGGTTATTTGCCATGCCCTTTTTCCATTGGTACAGATATCCTTTGATTTACACACTTTTCAAGTTTTATGCCTAATGAGCTTGTATCCAGGTGCAGGACCATTTTTAACCAGGAATATACTTATCACTGTGACATGAAACTATTGGAAGATCATTTTATCCTGAGATTAAAGTTCATAATCCTTACTCAGGCCTGTGTGCGGGAGGGTGGGGTTTGTGGGCGATCGGGTTGGACAACTACAGTGCGGGGGCATCGGCTCTCGCTGCAGGGCAGCATCTCGGCGGATCAGTGGCCCCGTCACCGTGAGTCGCGGGTCGGCCTGCGGCAGGGAGGGGGAGTGGGCAACGGTCCTGGCGAGGTCAGGCCCCCCCTGAGTTTCTGCCGGACCCCCCTTGACCTGCTGAGTTTCTCCCGGACCTCCCTTGACCTGCTGAGTTTCTCCCAGACCCCCCTTGACCTGCTGAGTTTCTCCCGGACCCCTTCCCCTTGACCTTCTGAGTTTCTCCTGGACCCCTCCCCCTTGACCTTCTGAGTTTCTCTCGGACCCCCCTTTGACCTGCTGAGTTTCTCCCGGATCCCCCTTTGACCTGCTGAGTTTCTCCCTTCTGGTGTTTTTACGAGAACCACAGACTTTCGCTCATACATTCATGAGGGGGATCAAGGGCCAAACATTGTCAGGTACCTCTCTGCTGGATAAAGGATATGGTTTAACCCGCTGAGTTTCTCCAGTGTTGGGTTTTCACGAGGTAGAGTCAAAGGGCCGAAGGGCCTGTTTCTGATCTGTAATGTTCTACGGACCCTGCTCTTCTTTTCGTGCCGGTGTCCCAGGACCTTTCCAGGGCAGTTTCCGCGCTCAGGACCGCGCTGGGATCCCGGTCAGCGGTGGAGGAGCAGGTGAGCGCGGCTAATCCCGATCCAGCCCACGCCACTCCCGAGATTGGCGGGGGGTTCCACCCTACCTGCCCGACCAGCCTCGCTCTCCACGTGTACTCCGGGCACCCGCTGCTGGTCCGGTGGGAAGGCGCAGGGCGCCCGGTGGCTGGCGCCCCCATTGCCCGGCGGGGAGCCCCAATCTTCCCTCCGGCGTCCCGACTCCATCTGCAGCTCCATGAAACGCTGTGCTACTGGGGTTCCGGGCGCTGGGAAGTGGCCTTGGCTTCCCCTGACACTGGCCAGGCCGCGCTGCGGTGGGGTAGTGGGCGGGGGGACACGACAGCGTGTTTATAAACCACCCACCACTACTTTTCAAGGACCATGATTTTTTTCTCTCTCTCTCACCCTGGGACACAGCGGTTACTGTGCATGCGCTATACTGGCGCGGCGGCCAGCGGGCCACCTCTAATACATTTTTGATATGATCTTGCGGGCCAAATACAATTATATCGCGGGCCAGATTTGGCCCGCGGGCCAGAGTTTGACATGTGTGCTATAGGGGGTCTAGCTTTTTCCCCCCACACATTGGCTGGTAAGTCATTTGGACTGTTATTAAGGACACTTAACAAAAGTGGGGAGCTGTAGAATGGAGTAAATGTGTGATGGCATGTGAGAAAGAAGAGATTGCAAGGAGAGCAGTGTGAAATTTAACAAATGCAATTGTTGCGAGACACTGCAAAGACTGAATGAGGTGAATGGACTCCATTTATGTCTTGGGGAATATATGAGCACATGAGGTAGTGGATCAAGTTTGTGGTGGCAGATGGGAGAAGGACTGGAGAGTCTGATTTTTGGAATGGTACAGTAGCAGCACTAGGGGGTGTTGAAGTTAAGTGTTGAGCATGGGTCAGCTACCGGCATTTTATTGCCAATATGATGGGATGGGGCGGATGGCGTGGTTAGAGGTCGTACTGGGGTAGGAGTTTGGTGCTGGTGAATTGAAGACTCGGCATCATTGGTTTGAAAGGCCAGTGTGTGGTTTAATTACAAAGGACAACAGAACTTCTTGCCCATTTTCATAACAGTTGGTTATTAAAAATATTTATTTTATTGCACTGTGATCCAGTGGATCATTCATTTAAAATGCACCTCCCTATAGCTAATTTCTGATATTTGATGTTGGAACTGCTACCTGCTCAGCTGGGCTCTCCAGGAGGTCAGTTAAACCAGAGCCCACTTGCTCAAAGTTCTTCTCTTCCTGCACAAGAGCCCCGAGACCAGTGGTTCTCAAACTTGGTTGATGCACATAGCCTGAATTTGCCTGGGATTGCCTGATCTTAGAAGTTAAGCAGGCTCAGGACTGGTCAGTACTCAGGGGTGGGGGTGGGTGAAGTGCTGTAGGTTACTGTGAGGGGTGCTGGACAAAGTGACGATTCTCTGTCTGCCTTACGGTAGATGAAAGATAAAGAATTTCATGCATGTTACATTCTAAATGCAGTATTTTGTGACAATAATCAAACCTTTACCTGGATTCCGGCCTAACGTGTGGCAATGACTGAGCAATATTTTCAAGTCAAAGGTAGCTCTGTAAGAAACATCTTTATCTAATTTAAAATAATTATTTAACATGTTAAAAAAACTTCATGGAAACACGCTGTTGATCCACCGGATGGGAAACGTTGGTTACAGCCTGCTGCTGGGAACTTCAACTGCCTCAAAGATATTGGGTTCCAAGCCTTATGAGCAAGTCTTGGGCAAGGACAGGCATAGTATCCCTCAGCCAAGTGTATGAAGTAATTCAGTTAAGCCCCATGGGAAGTCAGAGGAGAGAAAGGTTGGGAGAGGATGCATTGAAAGTAGTTTGCCATCTGCTGGCAATAGGAAGGGGGGCACGGGGTGGTTTAGTTACACAGGACCACAGAATTTCTTGGCCATTTCCGGTCAGAGTTGGTTACTAAAATAAATCTTGGATTTCATTATGATCCAGTGAACAGAATGGTGCAGCTTGAAAGTAAAACACCAATAAATTGTGACAAGTGATAGTCATGATGAATTTACCTCGATGAACATGAAACCAACCGTGAACAGTAAGGGATGTCAGCATGTCTGAAGGAATTAATCACTGGCATTTACTTGCAGGAAATGAAAGGAAGTGAGGAACTTATGAAACACAAGACCAAGCACAATTGCCATCTTCGTCATTGCAATTTTGAGGACCGGAGTGACTTGAGTAAAATCAAAATCTTGGAAATACTCAGCAGATCAAGCTACATGCATGGAAACTGAGACAGAATTAACATCTCAAGGTGATGATCTTTCATCAGGAGTCACTCCATTGCTTGACCTGCGGAGTGATCCCAGTGTTTCCTATTTTCTTTCAATGTCCTGAGTATGCCACGTGCTTCAGAAACGCTGGCTGCAGGTTATTCAGCTCTGCCATTCTCAATGCCCTTTACAATTTAGCTCTCAATGCATCCCTGAGATTTTAATCCCCCCCCCCCCCCACAAGGTGGATTCAAAGAATCCCATTTCAGTCCCCAACACTGGAGTTCTGAACATTATCATTCCTACAGGCCAGCGCGGTTAGCGCAACGCTGTTACAGAGCCAACTAATTCAGTGCTGTCTTGAAGGAGTTGGTATGTCCTCCCCATGTCTGTGTGGGTCACTTCAGGGGGCTCCAGTTTTCTCCCACCATTTGAAATGTACCAAGGCTAATTGGCTGTAATTGAGTGGCACGCGTTCATGCTGTATGTCGAAACTTAAAAAAAAAATTAAAAACAATTAAACTATGATAATAAAACTTCCTACATTTCAATGACGGCTTTATGACCAAATGTTGCATTTTAGTAATGATCTTTCCCATAAAAAAGTAGTTTACCCACATGCTCTACAATGCATTTTTACATAAACCACTGCAGAGGTTCATTATTTCTATAATTAGCATTTCTGATCCCCGAATAGATATTTCAATTGTTTAATTTATGTCCAAAATGGGAGAGCGTGGGAGCTCTGGCCAGTTGTGATATGGTGTAGATGCAACTACCAGGCATTCCTGTCTTTTTCACTTCTTACCTTTCTGTTTTTCAGCCGAAATGTTATATATTTTGCAGTTTTCCCTTTTTTTTTAAAAAAAACTCTTGTTAGCCTCAAAATGACTACAAGTGGGAAATCTGGATAAAAAGAAGAAGCGACTGCGAGCCTAACAAAAGAGGCTATTTCTACCCTACTGGATCAACAGTCTGCTGACTTCAAAGCTCCTTTTTGCTTGTTAGAAGTAAAAGTCGATCAAATCTGGTGATTAGTGGAGGAGCACGGGCAGCGCTCGTCATCTCTGGAGCACAATTTTGAATACCTATGTCAATAAGCTGCTGAATTAGAAAGAGTCTGCTCCAGCTTATGTGGAAGTAACTCGGTTAATGACTAAAGTTGTTGATCTGGAGAGCAAGAGCGGATGGCAGAATCTGTGTATCTTGGGCTTGGCAGAATCTATTGAAGAAGGGCAACTTACAAGATTTTTCTCTGATTTGTTATGTGAGGTTTTCGGGAAGGAGACACTCCCATCCCCACTGGAGATCAATGGAGCTCACCACTCTTCAGTACCTAAAGCAGCTCCGGGACAGAGACCACGCTCGGTTACGTAAACCAACTCCAGGACCGAGACCGTGCTCAGATACGTAAACCAACTCCGGGACAGAGACCGCTCTCGGTTATCATTCATTTACATCGTCATCAGATAAAGGACACTCTGATCCCAGAGGCCCAGAGAGGGAAATTGTAATATTGTGGTCAGCAGATCTGAGTGGTAGAAGATTATATTCTTAAATTTATGAATCAACAAGTTTAGTGCAAGGCAGTAATGTCGAAATTATACAACCCAGGACTTAAGCTGTCTCTGCTGTATCCTGCATGACTCCCTATCACAGTCTCCATCAGATACAAGTAGCTGCATTCATTTGTTGAGGCTCGGAATTTGATAGATGGCTTCCCTTCTACATCGCGCCCATCGTAAATATCTGCTTGGTGTCTGAGGTTATTTGACTTATTATTTTGAACCTTTATAGTTTTTGTCATGCAGCATTTAGTGGCGAGGGACATCTGGTCCTCTCTGATCTGGTAACATGTTATGGGGTAATATACCCATTTGGGCTGCCGTTTGGGAGCATTGTTTTGCTTTAAATTCTGAAATTTTTTTCAGTCTTTGTGGGAAGAACATTGGGGAAAGTTTATAGATTTTTTAGTATCATTTCATATTTCTACTTGGTAATATACTTTTTAGAATTGAATAAGACATTCTAAAAGTAGGATTTTTATGTAATGTTTGTTGTCATTACTCAACAGTCAGTTTTCAGGGTACAAACTAAATTTGCATTAATGTGTAGTTTTCCCCTGTGAATACAATTGGATCAGTGTATACTAACTTTTAAGGTCGTGAAAGAGCAATTTACTTATTTAGGATTTACAGTTAGAAGTAAACATAAGTATCTTTTTAAAGAAAGTTTCCTTACTCATGAAGCGGCATTTAACACAGTGGTCACCCTTGTCCACATTATCTTCGCATTAACTCGAGCTGAATGAATATTTTGCCTAAATTTTTACATCTTTCTCAGACTATACCAACTTTTATTCCTAAATCTTTTTTTTAGCTAATTAAACTCTATTATATCATCGAATATATGGAAAAGTAAGTGACTTTGATTAAATAAAGTTAATCTTCAGAAACCTAAAAGAAATGGAGGTATGGCACTGCCCAATTTCTGATCTTATTACTGGGCACCCAATATGCACATCCTTGCGTTTTGGATGCACTTTCATAAATGACTTGACTGTCCATTTTGGATGAATCTCTACATTCCAGCTTTTCTTGGATCCTCACTTGCTTTTTCTTTAGATAAATCTAGTGATAATCCAGTTGTTAGGCCCATTTGGGGTATGGGCCCAGTCCAGAAAACATTTTGGATTTTATGGGTTTTTTTCTTTCAAGCCCTCTTCGATCCAATCATTTCTTGAAACATGATTCAGTACTTCAAGAATGGTATAGACTAGGTATTGTGTTTTAAAGATCTTTTTGTTTACAATTGCTTTGCATCATTTGAACAATTTTCTGAAATGTTCAATCTACCTCATGCCCATTTTTTTTTAAGATACTTGCAAATCAGACAGTGTCTCCATTCTTAGATACCTAACTTCCTGGTGTACCTGATATAAACATTGTTATGTGTTTTTTTTTAAACTTACAACCTGCTCATTAAGGTTTAATATCCATTATTTATGATAAGTTGACAGGTTTAAGATCTGGCCCTCTTGACAAACCTTCCTGGGAACAGAATTTAAGCCTCTCATTGTCAAATGAGTTAGGGATTTAATCCTTAAATTGATTAATTCCGTATCCCTTTGTGCCCATCATTGTTTGTTGCAATTTTAAGTTGTACAAAGGGCTCACACGTCCAAAGCAAAATAATCTCATATTTATCCAGATGTAAATTCTTGTTGCGATAAATGTAAGAGAGGCGAGGCCTCTTTCTGGATGTGACCTAGCCTTGAATATATTCCATACCCTATCCTTAATCCTTAACTTAAACCTTGAACCAAACCCTCTGGTCACTTTCTTTGTTATCACTGGAGAGGATGAAGTCCAATTGACCCCAATTAAATCCTGGGCATCTGTCTTTTGCCTCTCCTTTGGCCAGGTGTGGGATAATACTAAGATGGCAGGACACTGCCCTGCCCATTCATGCTCAGTGGCTGAGGGATATTATGTCCTGTTTAAATCTGGAAAAGATTCATTATTCTCTTAGTAACTTAGATATAAGGTTTAAAAACCTATGGGGACCTTTCTGGAGCTACTTTCAGAATCTCTAGTTTTATTAGAAAACCTGTCTTCCAACACTTTATCATATTACTCAAGGTATATGCACCCTTTAATTATAGAATGTCGACTTGGATTTTGGCTCAAGAGATGGGGAGAAAATGAAAATATAATATTCAGGATATAATTGTAAGATGTTTTGTTACTTTATAGATATACTTTATAAATTAGATTTATAGTATAATTTCTTTATATTAGACATCTCTGTTCTGTATTTTACAAAGTTTCTGTATACATCTGTTCACTTATGTAAAATTTAATGAAATATTTAGAAAAGGAAATGCAAGAGCATGAATTTAAATATCTTATGCCTGGAAAATTCTTACCTGAAAGTAACTCAGCTGAGCTCATTTTGAAATTCTCAACGTTTTACCAGAGTAGCAGTAATGGAGTCATTACAATGTTTTGAACCTCTTTTGAAGGTGGTAGATTATCTGAACGTTGTCATTTGAGCTATTAGAATTAAAAATAAAAGTATTGTAGTTAATTGACTGCAGTCAGAGGTTTTGTTTTTAAAATTTAACCAGACACAATAATCCACTTTCTCCCTTGCTCAAATTAAAAGGGAACTCATACTGCGAAATAGACACTGTTGTTTCAGACACTGACAAGAATAAGACTCAAAATTCATCTCCAGATATATTCAACATTGAAATAGTATTAAAACATGTTCATTTTTTCATTGCTATCACTTTGAAAGTTTCACATCGAGACCAGAGATGTTTTTGGCCATTTAAACATGGAACGCCTCAGAAATTTAAAAAACATTTGCAAATGGACATGAGAACCCAGTCATAGTTTTACACTCTGCCCTGAGAGGAGAGGATGAAGTAATGGAGGATGATTACAAGCCAAAGTCTGTGTGGTGATATGTAGTTACACCACTAGGTCACCAGGGGTTATCCCAGTGACCTTGTATATAAAGCAGTCCAGAGCTACAGTCTCGCCTTCCAGGTTTGTCTTGCAGAGAGACAAGACCTCTTAGTGTACATATTAGTTTATTAAAGATTAAAGCTGTCTTATACTCACACTGCTGTTGTGGTTATTGTCAGTACAATTTAATAAACTAATGATAGCTACTAGGATGGAAGTACAGTCTGACCTCCTCATTCAGAGCTTTAATCATCTGTAAATTGGCTGCACATTGAAGCAGCTTCTTAAAATTCATTCTTCATATGAAAATGAAAATCACTCTATTTAGCAATAGGATTCCTGCCTCTGAGGCAGAAGGACAAGTTTCAATCGTCAATGAAGTGGGATTATGGTACCATGAGAACTTCCCCACTGAGCTAGGCAGGCTGGCAGGGTAGTCCCTCCCATTAAGACCCCTAATAAAGACCGAGAGCCTGAGTCTCCTCCTTCATACCTGCACTTGGGCCAGTGGCATGCTGAGGCCTGTTTGGATCTTTAGATCAATAAAGCCTTTGGCCCTTATTTCATGTCTGTGAGGGGTCATTGATTGCACTACAGTCACTCAAGTCCTGGAGATAATGTAACTCTGGCATTGAATGCTGTTAGTTGGGTTAACTCTATGCTAAAAAAAAAATGTCTGCCATGACTGAATGGCTGTTATCTTTATGGCTGTTCGGACTGTTAGTTTGACTGAAAATTCTTCTACCAGTTCATGACGCTCTCCATGGGAAGAGAAAAAATTATGAAAACAGCAATATCAGACCAGGGTATTCATTAGTTCCACTTCTCAGGAGATTAGAGAAAAAGTATGCAGACATGGAAGCAGGATTATAGGATTCAGTTAATTTATCATGGGAATGTTATTGTTGCAGTCATGGGCACAGTACAACTACTTAGTGGATGCTAACAACAAACTTGTTATTGGAAGGACTTAGTGTTTGACACAAGAGGATGGCCATATCAGAAAACAGAAGATGATTTATTTTTGTTATTCGTAGTCAGATCTGTTGGCTTTTATTTTATCTACAGTACAGAAAACAATTGCAATGAGTCCAGCAATGGTTCCTTTCATTTTGACAGAAGTAAATTGGAACAGAGGAGGAGAAATGCTGCCTTCTGGATGGGTACATGGGACAGTTCAAGGAGGTTGCAAGAATCATGTCCAAATTAGGCAAATATCCAAAACTTTCAAAAATGGGAAGAAGATTAATATGTTTATTTTAAATAAATTAATTGCATGAAATTATTTGTTGCAGCAGGATGGCCAGATCACATCCATTTCATATCAGGTGGTGGAGATAAACAAGTTTTAGGACCTCTCAGTGGTTCCCATAGTCCCACAAGGGTTCAAGGAAAATTATCACTCAAACTTGTTCGGCTCCTGCTCTATAATATTTTACGTGAATACTACAAGGCATTTTAAACTACACAGAAAATGTAATATCTTCTTCCTCAATTCTATCTTGGAAATTACCACTGCTTTAGTCAGGTAAATTCTCTTCCTCTTGGAATTTTTTGCAAAAACCTTTCAATTGTGAGGAAATCTTGGTATTACTAAAGGCACACAAACCTTTTAAAGCATTCAAATGAGATTCCACCATCTGTCATTTTAAGTGGTGTTAATATATTTAAAATAAGAGGTCAATTCAGTAATTAAAATAACAGACAATCATATAATTCAGTTTGTTTGTCACTGACCTGAAATGTAATTTTGAGCCGATTCTCTTTGGTGAAACTATAAATATTTATTCTGAGATGGAATTATAGAGCAAATAGAATTGAGATGTTATCAGGCAGGATAAAATCCTCCAGATGACCCATTTCGCTGTGTAAAGATATCCAGCTACCAGTTTCATTAGAGATTGATGATTTTCCTCTTTCTATCTTCTCGTGGAAACATAAAGAAGTGGAGAGCTGATATACAAGGTTTGTTTTTCCTTTGCTAAACTAAATCTTGGTCTGGCTTGACAAAAGTCAATTGTTTTATTCTGTGTAGAAATTCAATTGCATATAAAAACATGTACTAAAACCTACGTTAGTGTTGTAACCTTTAATGCAAGAATCTTACCATATATACTCGAGTAATAGTCAATTTTTTGGAAAACTTTTTGGGTCAAATTTTGGGAGGGGGGGTCATCTTTTACATGGGTTATACTTTAGATCACAGTAATACCTGCATTGTTCAATGTGTCGTGAGCTCAGATGGGCAGGATCGGTGGTAAGTCCACGTTCGGGTTGTCAGGTGTTCGGATGGGCAGGTCCGGTGTCAAGTCCACGTTCAGGTTGTCAGGAACTCGGATGTGTGGGTAGCTGGGGCAGAGGAGAGAGACTGTGCTCAAGTCATTGGCACTGGGGTTCAAATCTCATGCTATCTGTAAGGTGTTTGCATGTTTTCTCTGTGTCTGCATGAGTTTTCCCTGGGGGTTCCAGTTTCCTTCCACTGGTTGAAGAGCATCAGGGGTGTAGGTTAATTGGGAGTAAATTGGGCAGCATGGACTCATGGGCCAAAATGGCCTGTTATCATACTGTATGTCATCCAATTTTGAATGATGGCAGTGTGGCACAGCTGCAGTGGCCTCTCCAGACCATGATGCTACAAAAATGGTCTGTGCCCATCTTTTGAAGGATGAAGTTTGGATGGTAATGCTGTGGTGACGGGAAACTGAGCAAAACTGCGAAGTAAGGTGACGGTGTGGAAGATGCACCGTTGCCTGGCATGCTGTGGTCGGGCCTCTGCTGTGGGGACGAGGCTTCCAGATGTTGGGTGATGCCAGTGGCCAAGAAGAAGACACTGTGGAAGGTCTGCGGAGCTGCGTCAGGGTGTCCGGAGCAGCCGGACTCCAGGAGCCTGGAGTGGCCATGTCATGTGCCCAACCTGGAAGTTTGGGAGGCTTTGCTTTTTTGGGGCTCTGGGCCCTGAGGCAGATGGTGGAATCAGAGTGGGGGCCTCCCTACCGTTATACTGCCAAATCTGCTGGGCCTGTATGGATGTAAACTGTGTGGCAATTCTTCTTATCAAGCCACTAGTCTTTCTAAAATCAAAGTCTCTGAAATGTGATCATCTCCATTGAGCCTATTGTCTAGTTTTTTATTCTTTTACTGCATTGTTAGCACTGCTTTTTTAAAAAAAACTCGTTATTTAGTTTTATGTAGGTGTGTTTTAATCTTGTGCAGTTTTTATCTTTTGTTTTGTCTGGAGCAGAAATAGCATGTTGTGTTGTCTGATGTGTATCATGGTTATGTCGGCAGCCTTGTGGCTTCTGGAGGACATAATTTCATTTTTAACTGTGTATTGGTTTTAAATGACAATAAAGGCTACTACTACAAAATTTTCTTTAAATAAATGGTGACAGATGATGGAAAGGGGGAAGCTTATTTGAGACAAAAATGTACGACAAACAAATCTTGTTGGAGATTAGAACAATGAGAAAAGATTTTGAAAGGAGTTGCAGAGATTATATTTCCCTCTTTGAGAAATCAAGAACTAGGAATAATTGATCAAAATCAGTGGTTGTTCATTTAAATTGGAGGAATTTCTTCTCTCAGAGGTTTGTGAATCTTTGAAATCCTGTTTTTCCTGAGAATGAGAAGGCAATGCCATTGAATATTTGTTGCAGGTTGATAGTTTTAGCATTATAAATATTTTATTAATTTAGATATGCAGCACGGTAACCGGCCATTTCAGCCCGAGTCTAGTGCTGCCCAATTTACACCCAATTAACCTACACCCCGGTACGTTTTAGAGTGTGGGAGGAAACTGGATCCCCCCATGGAAATCCCACGCAGTCACAAGGAAAACATACCAACTCCTTATAGACACACAGGATTTGAACCCCGGACCTGATCGCTGGCGTTGTAAAGACATAGTGCTACCGTTATGCCAACTGTGCCACCACAAAAATTACAGGGAACTGTAGGGAAGGTGGAATTGTGGCCAAGCTCAAATTTTTGTATGTGCTCTGTCAACTCAAGGTCTATTTCTGCTCCCATTTCATTGTTCCTTTTGTCCATCTGGACAACTGGTTTCAATGTTCTGGTCATTGTGAACAAAGCGAAGGTATAGGGACACTTTGGTTAGGGAGCTTTTAAATCAAAACTCATCTGGAAAGGGGATCTCTCAGATAAAGATGGGAAAATAGGGGAGGAGCAAAGAGTGGAGTGGAGAAGGTGAGAGAAGTCGAGGAAGAAACAACTGGGAAGGAAACAATGGGTATGAAAGGAAAGTAAGAAAGGAAGTAGGGGAAGAAGAGATGGGAATAGTGAAATCAGGTTGAGGATGGGGTTACCTAAATTCAATCTTCATGCCTTCAAATCAAGGCCGTCTAACAGGAATGTGATATGTTGTTCCTCATTGACATTTAGCCTGTGTGAGGTTCAGGACAAGCACATCTGTGTGCAAATGGTGAGAGCAATTGAAATTGGAACTTCTGGCTTGGACCTATAGATAGAGGGCAGTCGCCTAACCCACGTCATCAGCAAATAAGGAAAGTTATAACCAGTAAGGAGGATGAGGCTGGAAGTTAATGGTCGTCAATTCGGCTAATGTTGATGTTTAGTTCGGTAACAGTTCCGTCAGTCAAAGGTCAATGCAGCCCAGCCACAAGGGATACACAAAGCCAAAGGGATATGCAGGTCAGTGGGACTAGTCAAAAAAAAAATTGGTTTGGCACAGATTATAAGGGCCGAAGAGGCCTGTTTCTGTGCTGTATATGGCTCTGAAGTCTCAGTTTGGTTAGGGAAACAAGAAACATCTACGTCAGTTTGTGCCAGGGACGAATGGAAGCTCAATCCTTCACAGGGACAAACGGAAAGCTTATTAGGGTCCAGGCTTATTTTGAAGCTGGACCAGCAAATACCTGCTAGTGCCTCCCCCCCACTCCCCCCCCCACCTTGTTAATTTAGATGAAAAATCTGACCATTTATTCATTATATTTTAATCGCCACAGCTTGTTCATGTGGGAAGGACATATTTATGCATCATGTAGGAAAAAAAACTACAGCCCCATTATTCACCTTTAATGCTATACCAAGCAAATGGTCTTTAACTCCTTCCACTGCATCCATTATTTATATTGCACATATTAAGAGAGGTTTTCAACTGAGAAATTCAATTGAGTAACTCATGTCGCTGCAATGACACTCAGTTCTGTGAGGAGAATGTTAATGAAGAGATCCTCTAAAAGGTATAATCACAATAGCCGAAACTCTAAAAATCAGGAAAATGCAGGATTTTCGAGGTGTTCTGAAGTTGCACATGGACACAATTAATAGCTTATTCTGGAAAAAGTTAATCAATAATTGAAAGCCATTTCATACAGATTTTGCAGTCTGAGAAGTGATCATAGAACATTACACCACAGCAACAGGCTCTTCAGCCATTCTAGTGTGTGCCAAAAAATTCTGCCTAGTCCCAATGACCTGCATACAGTTCATATCCTTCCATACCCCTCCCATTCTTGTACCTGTCCAAATCTTTCTTAAATGTTAAAATTGAGCATTCACCACATCTGTTAGCAACTCATTCCATACTTGCACATCCCTGTGGGATGAGATTCCCCCTATTCTTTTCCCCTTTCACCCTTAACCTATGTCCTTTACTCTATCCATACTCATAATAATCTTGTCTACCTCTATCAAATTTCTCCTAATTCTTCTCGGCTCCAACGAATAAATTCCAACTCCGTATAACCTGTCTCTTTAACTCAGTTCAACAAGTTCTGGCAAGATCCTAATGAAGTTTCTCTGCACTTTTTCAATCTTATCGATATCTTTCCTATAGTTGGATGACCAAAACAACAAATAATATTTCAAATTTGGCCTCAAATAAAGGCATATTCGACTTTATCAAAACATCCCAACTCTGATACTCAATCCATTGATTTATGAAGCCAATGTGCCATCAGTTTTCTTTACGACCCTATTTACCTGTGCTGATATTTTCAGGAAATAATGTATCTGTTTTCCCAGAACCCTCTGTTCTACCGCACTCCTCAGTGCCCTACTATTTACCATGCATTTCCTACCTTGGTTTGTTGTTCCAAAATGCAGCACCTCACATTACTCTGCATTGAATTCCATCTACCATTTTGCAGCAGTTTACTACCTCACTATGAATGCTGAGTGACTGAACCTTCCTGACTTACCTTTCCTGTGGGACCTTTTTAAAGGCCTTACTAAAGTCCAAGCAGACAATATCCACAGCCTTTCCTTTGTCAACTTTCCTCAGAAAACACTAAGATAGTTGAACATGACCCACCATGTGCAAAGCCATGTATTATCCAAATACTTGTATATACAATCTCTTTGAACACTTACAAACAACTAACCGAGTGCTGATGTCAGGCTCATCCGGCTATAATTTCTTTGGTTATTTTTGCAGTCTTTTTTAAACAACAGAACATGACCTATCCTCCCTCACCTCACCTGTGACTAAGGATATTTTAAATATATTTGCCAGGGGCCCTGCAATTTAGCCTCCTTCAAGGTCTGAGCGAATATCTTGTCAGGCCCTGGGGATTAATCCCATCCTTATCTGCTTGAAGACAGCAAGCATCTCACCTCTAATCTAGATAGGTTTCGGACTTCACTACTTGTTCGCCACACTTCTCAACACTGTGCAAGTTTCCTGAGTAAATGCAAATGCAAAAATAAATTAAGATCTCCTCCATTTCTTTGGCTCCATACAAAGCGGACCACTCTGATCTTCAAGAGGACCAATTTTGTCCATCACTATCCTTTTACTCGTAATATATCTGTAGAATCCCTCAGGACTTTCCATCACCTTGTCTATCAAAACAACCTCATGACTTTTTAGCTTTCCTGATTTCCTTCTTCAGTTTTTTTTTCTTGCAGTTTTTATACTCTTCTGGTATCTTATTTGCTCCCTATTGCCTATGCTTGTTATACATCTCTCTCTTCCTCTTAACCACATCCCCAATATCCCTCAAAAACCAAGGTTCATGTGCCTATTAACTTTGCCTTTAATCCAGACAGGAACATACAACGTCTGTACTCTCTAAGTTTCACTTTTGATGGACTTCCACTTGTCAGAAAACAACCTATTCCTATCCACACTTTCGAGATCCTTTTTCATTTCCTCAAAATTTGATTTTCTCCAATTTAGAATCTCATCCCAAGGACCAGTCCTATGTTTAATCATAATTATCTTGATACTAATGGCTATATGATCACTGGGTCCAAAATGTTCCCCAACACATGTACTTCTGTCACCTGTCCTGTCTCATACCCTAATAGGAGATCTAGTATTGTACTCTCTCCAGTTGGTACTTGAAAATATCGATTTGGAAATTTTCCTAAACACATTTGCCAAACTCTAAACCATCCAGCACTTTTACAGTATGGGAGTTTTGGTCAATATGTAGAAAGTTTCTTGCCTGTGGATCTGTGCTCCTCCCCCTGCCCCTCAAATTTTCCCTCTCCCTCCATTATATTCAGGTGCTTGCATACATTTTGCTTGTACCTTGATGAAGGGCTCAAGCCTGAAACATGGGTTGTGCATCTTTATCTTTGCTACATAAAAGACGCTGTTTGACTACTGAGCTTCTCCAGCATTTTATTGTGGAAAGTTAAAGTCACCTACTATCACATCTTTATATTTCTTGCAGCTGTCTGCTGTCTTTCTACAGATTTTCTCCAATTCTCACAGACTGTCTATAATACAACTCTAATATGGTCATTCCTCAGTAGATGTGGCCTCTAAACTGTCCTGCCTGAGCACAGCTGTGGTATTTTCCCCATCGAGCAATGCCATTCCTCCCCTTTCATCCCCCCGTTCTATCATGTGTAAAGCAACGGAAGCCTGGAACATTGAGCTTCCAGTCCTGCCCCCCCGGATCCAAGTTTCATCAATGGCCACAATGTCATAATTCCACGTGCCAATCCACACCATAAGCTGGTCTGCTTTTCATACAATACTAAATGCATTGAAATAGATGCACCCGAGAACATTATTTTCACTGCACACAACCCTTTGATTTCTAACTTTATCTGCAGTCTTAATATCATCTTTTTCCACCACCACTCCCCAAACTGCTCTAGCACCCTGGTTCCCATTCCCCTGAAAATCTAATTTAAACTCCTCATAGCAACACAACAGACTTTCCTGCAAGGATATTAGTCCCCCTCCTGCTCAGATTCACACTACCAGATTGGAACAGGTTCCACCTTCCCTGCAAGTTAGACCAGTGATGCAGAAACCTGAAGCCCTCCCTCCTGCACCATCCCTTTGGCTGCGGATTAAGCTGCATTATCCTCCTATTTCTCACCTCACTAGCATGTGGCACTGATAGCAATATTGAGATCACAACCCTGGAGGTCCTGTCCTTCAACTTCACACTTTGAACTCTTTTTGCAGGATCTCATTAACTTTCCTACCCATGTCACTGGTCCATGTGGACCACACTATCTGGCAGCTCACCTTCCCTCTTGCCAATGCTGTGAACTCGATCTAAGATATTCCAGGAACCAGGGAGGCAACATACCATCTGGGAATCTCAATCTCTTGACAGAATCTCTTATCTGCTCCTCGAACTATTGGATTTCTTATCAATTTAGCTCACCATTTCTCTTCCCTTCCTTTGGTAGTCACAGGGCCACACTCTGTGGCAGAGAGATGACTGCCATGATGTGTCCCTGGTAGGCCATCCCCCTCAACAGTATCCAAAATGGTATACATGTTTTAGATTTTCAGGACCCTGAATCCTGCACTGCCACTAGCCCCTGGAATGACAACACAACCTCTTCCAAAACTCAATTTTTGGCCAGCACCTTTGTCCGAATATCAGTCTGCTGATCCCATAACCATACCTATTGCCTTAATGCCCTGACTACACATCCCCTGTAAAGGTTTTTAAACTCTTAGTTAATTTTGTACCTGTCTCTTTAAGAGAACTATTGTTTGTAGTGTTACCATAGTGACTATGATGTAATATGTCATAATATCCGCCCATGCTAATGACTTGCTCTCTCACTCTACAGGCTGTGAAGGAAGCGTGATTTTTTTCTTTGAATGTGCATCTCTTTAAATACCATTGTGTATCTCTTTGCAAGCTTTTTATATAATTTGTATCTTAATATACTTTTTAATATCTCTATTATACAGTACTTTGTTATTCATAGTTATGAAAGTCTTAATACAAAGCTATGCAAAATGTTTATACATAAAGTAATAACCATAGAGTTTGATTTGTTGGATTAAAGAGATCCAAATTTTGGATTTCACATCTTACATTTTGGAAGATGATACTTTGAAATTAGGATATATTAGAATAAGGAAAGTGTCATCTATACCCACTTCTGACCAGTGATACTGTTATCCACATGACCACTTACACTGTGAGATGTAATTTTAATTACCCACCCCCTGTCAAAGCTACCTTTTGAAGTTTTTTTCTACTCCTTCCAGATTACTAATATTATGAATCACACTTGCTTACTCTACTTATACCACTCCCACTGATCCTTCACAGCTGAAACTCGCACTTACCTTACAGGCCTCTGAACAAAGCATTTATTCACTTGCTGAGAATTTACTGAATAAAGTATTTCTGGAGGGATTCATTTGATTTTGCCTTGGGTCTTATCTTTTTAATGAAGAGTGAATTCTCAGGGGTGAGAAAGAGAGGCTTTAAAATCCTTAAGGGATTTAAGGGACGGGAAATGTTCTAATGAAGGGAACATCAAAACGGAAATCTTCGTGAAACCCAGCAGAGGGTGGGGACAATAAAAGCTGTAGAGATTAATTAAGAGTGAAAACACAATGCTGGAGAAACTCTGTGGGTCAAATGGTGTACTTTATATTGGGAAAGTACAGATCCATAACCAATGTTTCAGGCTAGAGGTCAGTATCTAGGTATGAAAAATTTGGGCACTCATCCCAACAAAATGATGGTGGGGAGAGGGCAGTGAGAAAAGCACTGTCCCACAGGTAGGAGGTAATAGGTGGATAAGGGAGGGAGGGAGGGCACAGCTGCAAACAGGGGAGAGGAGGATGGCTCTGTGAATGGAGAGAGAAAGAGGTGGAGAACTGGAGGAAAGAAGACAAAGGGAAGGAGAATGGAGAGTAGGCCAGCAGAAAATGGAGGTTAACATTAGTGCCATTCAGTTGGAGAGTCCCCAGATGGAAAATCAAGTATTCTTCCACCAATTTATGAATGGTCTTGGTGGGAATAGTGCACGAGTCCATGGACAGATATGGGAATGGGATGAAGTATTGAAGTGATGTGGACAGAGTGAAGATGCTCAGCGATCTCCCAGTCTGCGCCCAGTCTCTCAGATGTAGAGAAGGCCACAAAGGGAGCACTGAATACAAAACATACACTCATGGATACACAAGTTGCTTCACTTGAAAGAACAGTTTGGGGCCCTGAATGGTGGTAATGGAGGAAGGTTGCCACTTCTTGCAGCCACAGGGGAAGGTGCCATGGGGGCAATTGATGGAGAGAGATGAGTGGACAAGAGAGTTATGGAGGGAGCAGTCCCTATGGAAGGTGGAGAAGGAAAGATCTGTTTAGTAGTGGGATCATGTTGTGGGTGGTGGAAATTACAGAGAATAATGTGTTGGATGTGGAGGCTAATGTGGTGATATACAAAGACAAGGCGAATCTTGTGTTCATTACGATAGTGGGCAGAGGGAGCCAGGGCAGATGGACAGGAAATGGAGGAGATGCAGATAAGAGCTGAGTTGATGATGGTGAAAAGGAAGTTATGTTTGTGGAAGAATGAGGACATTTCAGATGATCTGAGCTGGAAGGCCTCATCTTGGGACAGATATGGTGGAGACAATGTAAGAAGGGGATAGAAACCTTGCAGGGGATAGGGTGTGAGGAAGTGTCGTCCAGGAAGTTGTGGGAGCTGGTGGTTTTGAAAAATATGTCCGTGGAAATCTTGTCTCCTGAGATGGAGATTCATGAAGGGGAGGGTGTTGCCAGAGATGAATCAAGTGAATTTGAGATCGGGGAGGTCTCAGCAAAGTGAATCAAGATGACGAGCTCATCACAGGTTCCCGAGGCAGCCTCATTGTAGTGATCAATATAGCAGAGGAACAGTTGAGGAGCTTTGCATAGATTGATTAAATTTAGACATACAGCACAGTAGCAAGCATTTTGACCCATGAGCCTGTGCCACCAAATTATTCTACACCATTTCGAATGGTGGGAGATACCACAGTGCCCAGGGGAAACCCAAGCAGACACGGGGAAAACATACAAACTCCTTACAGAGTGTGTGGGATTAGAACCCCAGTCCCAATCACCGGCGCTGTAAAGGTGTTGCGCTAACTGCTATGCCAACCATGCCTGGCCCTTTGCTCCACAAAGCCCACAAACAGGCAGGCAGAGCTGGAACTTGTGTGGGTAACCATAGCTACTTTTTTGATTTGAAGAAAGTGGAATGAGTCAAAGGAGAAATTATTAAGAGTGAGGACACTTTCTCTCAGGTGAAGGAGGGCAGTGGTGGAGGATGATTACTCAGGACTCTTACCAAGAAAGTAACAAAGGGCTTTGAGACCTTGTGTATGGGGGATGGAGGTGTAAAGGGATTCCCATAGTGAAAATGGGATGTTCAACTTCAGGGAAATGGAAGTCATTGAAGAGATAGAGGGCATGAGAAGTATCACAGATGTAGATGGGGAGGGTTTGAATCAGAATTGAGGTAAGATGGGGCAGGAGCAAGCAGAAACAATGCATCTACCCAGGTTTGGGTTTATGCATCTTGGATTAGAGGTAAAACTTGGCAGTGCAGGGATGGGAAGCAAGGAGAGTGGAGGCTGTGGGAGGGAGGTAACCAGAGGGGGAGGATGGAAATAATGTTGGTGACATTGGCTTGATGTGCTATGGTGGGGTCCTGTGGAAGGGGTGAGCAGGAGGAGGTATCTGAGCGCTGTCATCTAGCCTCAGTAAAGTAGAGGTCAGTGCACCAGACCACAACAGCACCATCCTTGTCTACAGGTTTGATAGTGAGATTGGGATTGTTGCAAAGAGCATGGAGGGCAGAGCATTCAGAGGAGGTGGGAGTGGAACAACAGAGGGGAGTGGTGAAATTGAGATGGTTTCTTTCTCGGTGGCAATTGAAATAAGAAGATCCAGAGTGGGCAGCTGGCCAGGATGGGGTGTCCAAGAGGAGGAAGAAACTTTAAAGCAGGAGAAGGGGTCTTGAGTGTGAAGTGGAGAGTCACGGTCATGGAAGAGGTCCTGAAGCTGGAGGCGATGGAAGAAGAATTCATCATCGTGGTGTGCACAGAACTCATTAAGGTGTAGGTGGAGGGGGGAGTAAGACCACTAGTGAGGACTAAGCACTCTGTTTCAGAGAGAGAAAGGTCAGAGGGAATGGTTAAGACCAAGCACAGATCAGAGTGGGAATCAGTGTAGTGGAAGGTGTTGGTGGGAGGTGGAGAGATAGGGAAGTCAGAGGGTGGAGTTAGAAGGTAGGGGAAGACAGAGGGCTAAGATGAGAGTAGGGGAGTTTATACAATGCTGGATAAACTAATCTGGTCAAACAATGTACTTCATATTGCAAAGATTGATGCGTTACCAATTATTTTAGGCTTGAGCCCTTCATTAAGGTATGAAAAATGTTGGCAAATGCCCGAACAAAATGGTGGAGGGGATGGGCCAGGGTAGAAGCACTGTCTCAAAGCCAAGAGTTAATAGGTGGATAAGGGAGGGAGGGCACACCAGCAAGCAGGGGGAGGGGAATGGCTCTGTGAACAGAGAGTGATGGAGAACTAGAGGAAAGTAGACAAAGGGAAATGGAGTGAGAACAGAGAGTACACTAGCAGAAACCAGAGGAGAAGTCGATGCAAGTGCAATCCAGTTGGAGTACCCAGACAGAAAGTCAAGTGTTGTTCAGAGGTTCTTAAAAAAAAAGACATACATCACAGTAACACACACTTTTGACCCATGAGTCCATGCCACTCAATTAACCTACACCTCCAGTACATTTCAAATGGAGGTAGGAAATTGGAGCCCCCAGGAAAAACCCATGCAGACTCTGGGAGAATGTACAAAATCCTTACAGACAGCATAGGACTCGAACCCCAGTCCTAATTGGTACGCCAACCACCCATCCTCTGAATTAAGAAGGGTGGCATGGTTGACGTAGCAGTTAGTGCAACACCATGACAGTGCCAATCATCGTCATCAGGTTCAAATCCCACGTTGACTGTGAGGAGTTTCTATATTTTCCCTGTGTCTGAATGGGTCTTCCCCCGGGATCTCTGGTTTCCTCCCACTGTTCGAAACCTACTAGGGTTTGTAGATTAATTGGGTGGCATGGGCCGAAATAGCCTGTTACCATGCTCTATGTCTATAAGAATGTATAAGCAGATAAGGAAACAATGCCCTCCGTTGAAACCTGTGGACGAAGGCTGGATATGGATTAAACATAATTTAAACATCAACAGGGACCAGCTGGACTGAATGACTGGTTTCTCTATATTCCATACAATTTCATGTTGGATCAAATAATTTATATTGAATAATACTGAAAAGAAAACTATCCAGAGGATTTCCCCGATGGAGAAAGATTGGATAGGGTTGGCTTGGACATTTTTTATTATTAATTCCTAATATTTCAGGCACAAGCTAAATTAAGGTGAAATTCTTCACTGGCTCTCTACCCCTTGTATCTCTGCAGCATCACATGCCCAAAGTTTCAATGTAATTGATGAGCCTAAATGGGCTTGAATGAGTGCAATTTGGGTAGAAAGATAACATCACAGTGATCTGAACTTCTCGCTCATTTGAGCAAAAACATTATTCCACTTCAAACTTTTAAAATAATTCCTCTGCTTCAAGTATAAACTAAGGGAATAATGGCAATGGTATTCAAGTGACCCTCTGTGGAATTAAAGACCTACCATTGCTGGTTACATATCATCTACCTCTCTGAATTTGAGAAGTAATTCTCCAGCACCGCAAATTCAGCTTCTATCATCCAAATAACTTCTTCAGTGGGCAGGTGAGGAAAGAGATTGCTCCAAGTTCATGCTTTTAGAACAAGAACATAAAATTCTTCAGCACATTTGGCCCACAATGCTGTGCTGACCTAATTACCTACTCTAACAACTGTCTAGAGAAACACTATTTTTTTCCCCCAATTCCATGTGCCCTTCTAAACATGTATTAAATAATCATATTGTACAGCACTGAATATGCTTGACATTGTCTGATCTCAGAAGCTAAACAGACTCAGGACTATTCAGTACTTGGAGGGGAAATTGCCAAGAAACACCAGGCACTGTAGGTTTCTGTGAGGACAAAGTGGTGCCTCTCTGCCTTACAGTAGACAAAGTTAATGAATTTCATGTTTATTGCATTCTAAATGTAGTACAGTATTACCTGACAATAATGGAACCTTTACCTTTAGATTTACCTCCACCACTGTTGCCAGCTTCACATTCCATGCCCCCACCACTCTCTGTGTGACAAACTGACCTCTTTCATCCCCCTTTTCTTACGACCGAGCACCTTGAAATATGCCCCCTTCTGTTAACTATTTCAGGACACCCCTCATCATCAGTTGCTCCAAGGCAGTGGTTCTCAACCTTTATTTCCACTCACATCCCACTCTAAGTAATCCCTGTGCCATCAGTGCTCCGTGATTAGTAAGGGATTGCTTAAGGTGGGATGCGAAAGGAAGGGGAACGTTGAGAATCCCTGCTCTAGACCTAATTGTTACTGAAATATTTTGCTTGAGAAAAATAGTCATTAGCCCATTTCCTTTGGAGTTATGAAACCATGCACATAATGAGTCAATTAGGTACGATTAAAACAGTGGTTTTCAAACTGTTCTTTCCACTTACATATCACCTTAAACAATGCCTTACTAATCACAGAGCATCAATGACATAGGGAATACTTAAAGTGGCATGTGAGTGGAAAGAAAAAGGTTGAGAACCACTGCTCCAAGGAGAAAAGGCCAAGTTCGCTCAACCAATCCTCTTAAGACGTGCTCTTCAATCCAGGCCGCATCCTTGTAAATCCACTCTGCACGCTTTCTATAGGATCCACATCCTTCCTCTAGTGTGGTGACTAGAAATGAACACAATATTCCAAGTAGAGTGCAACTAAGGTCTTATTTTGCAACAAAATACATTATAGCTTTTGAATGTGGCAAATTATACTCAAATGGGAACATTGGCTACAAGACATTGCTAGAATCTGCAAGATTCCATGGTTTTCAATTTTGCATTTTTATCAAAAAAGGTCAACAGAGGTACAACAAATAACAAACATTGCAGGATCTTCAAGCAAGGTGAACATGGATTCACAGGGTAAGCCAACATTGCAAAGCAACTGAGCTCAGCTGTTGGATGGAGTTAGGGCACTGATCCATAGATCTCAACTAAGCCAGGCACTCTCCACTTGTACCTTATCTCTCTGCATTAGGAGTTTCATTTTGTCCATTTTCAATGGTCCCTTTCAATTGATTTAAATCAGTTGAAAATATCACAATTTAACATTATGTGCTAGTTTTGATACATTCATGAAACTTGCCACATGATGCTTCCATTTTGAGTGGCAAGTTTCAACTGTGCTGAAGGCAATACCGTTTCTACTGTGATGTAGAACTTCCCTACTGCTTCCCAGATTGCAGCCCCCAAAAGATAGTCCACTGAGATTGGCTACCGTTGTTTCTGTATCAGTTAAATGCAGCTCAGTAATGTAAAGTGTTGCCAAACCCCACATTCATTTGTCTTGCTTTGCGATCTTGCTTCAATAAATTGCCTACAAAATCCATATTCTTGCACTATAAATGGCACACAAGAGCTCACTGCCATAAATTTGTTCAATCTCACGTTAATGGCATAGAATGACTGGTTTTATTTTAATTTAAAAATCAGCAAGTACAGTCACTTCTCATTCTTGTGCATAAATGATGAAAGGGTTGCCTGCTATAGGAATAGAATTAAGCACGGTGGAAATAAATTAGAAGTCCAACCCAACCTGAACAAAATGTATCTGTTTTAATCTTTAATCTAAAATGATTAGCATAAGTTGCAAAATGAATTGTATCTGGTGCAGTTTTGATAAATGCAATGCCTTGAGCTGAGAAGAATAAAGAAAAACTTAACTCAAAGGCAAAAGGATAGGCAGCTGATTTAGCAGTAAACTGGAAAGCAAATGTTTCATTTAACTTGTTGGTGATAACTGAAGAGATTTAGTTGCACCACAGATCAAAAAGTGATTTAGTAGCAGCACCAGTAGTGTGTAATGGAACTGGTACCGCAATCTCGCGAACCGCCGGTCAAAATGTCGGACGCTGGGTTAGGGCAGAACTGTGCTCAAGAAGGCACCGGCTTCTTTCTTCAATGGCCAGAAAGACTACAAGCAGGAGGGCATGCTGGGATGATGTCTTCTTTCTTTGGCTTGGCTTCGCGGATGAAGATTTATGGAGGGGGTAAATGTCCACGTCAGCTGCAGGCACGTTTGTGGCTGACAAGTCCGATGCGGGACAGGCAGACACGGTTGCAGGGGAAAATTGGTTGGTTGGGGTTGGGTGTTGGGTTTTTCCTCCTTTGCCTTTTGTCAGTGAGGTGGGCTCTGCGGTCTTCTTCAAAGGAGGTTGCTGCCCGCCAAACTGTGAGGCGCCAAGATGCACGGTTTGAGGCGATATCAGCCCACTGGCAGTGGTCAATGTGGCAGGCACCAAGAGATTTCTTTAGGCAGTCCTTGTACCTTTTCTTTGGTGCACCTCTGTCACGGTGGCCAGTGGAGAGCTCGCCATATAACACGATCTTGGGAAGGCGATGGTCCTCCATTCTGGAGACGTGACCCACCCAGCGCAACTGGATCTTCAGCAGCATGGACTCGATGCTGTCGACCTCTGCCATCTCAAGTACTTCGACGTTAGGGATGAAAGTGCTCCAATGAATGTTGAGGATGGAGCGGAGACAACACTGGTGGAAGCGTTCTAGGAGCCGTAGGTGATGCCGGTAGAGGACCCATGATTCGGAGTCGAACAGGAGTGTGGGTATGACAACGGCTCTGTACACGCTTATCTTTGTGAGGTTTTTCAGTTGGTTGTTTTTCCAGACTCTTTTGTGTAGTCTTCCAAAGGCGCCATTTGTCTTGGCGAGTCTGTTGTCTATCTCGTTGTCGATCCTTGCATCTGATGAAATGGTGCAGCCGAGATAGGTAAACTGGTTGACCGTTATGAGTTTTGTGTGCCCGATGGAGATGTGGGGGGGGCTGGTAGTCATGGTGGGGAGCTGGCTGATGGAGGACCTCAGTTTTCTTCAGGCTGACTTCCAGGCCAAACATTTTGGCAGTTTCCGCAAAACAGGACGTCAAGCGCTGAAGAGCTGGCTCTGAATGGGCAACTAAAGCGGCATCGTCTGCAAAGAGTAGTTCACGGACAAGTTTCTCTTGTGTCTTGGTGTGAGCTTGCAGGCGCCTCAGATTGAAGAGACTGCCATCCGTGCGGTACCGGATGTAAACAGCGTCTTCATTGTTGAGGTCTTTCATGGCTTGGTTCAGCATCATGCTGAAGAAGATTGAAAAGAGGGTTGGTGCGAGAACGCAGCCTTGCTTCACGCCATTGTTAATGGAGAAGGGTTCAGAGAGCTCATTGCTGTATCTGACCCGACCTTGTTGGTTTTCGTGCAGTTGGATAATCATGTTGACTTAAAAGTGGTGCCATTTTTTAAAATTAAATAATTCTTGCTCCAGCCACAGTGGTGTGTGTGTGTTCTTCCTTTTGCTTTGAACTCAAAAGACTGTACAACAGGCTTTATTCCAGTAAAAGGCTGAACACCAGTTCATGCTTTGATATCTCCTGTGTGACTGGCTCAGGAATGGCCAGCTTAGGTCGACATTTGGGTCGACTGATTGGCAGCTAGCCAGGTGGAGTCGGTCCCCGAGGGAATCTATTCATGTAGGCTGATTGACAGCTGGCTAGGTGGAGTCAGCCCTTAGGTGGTCTTCCTGCAGGTACAGAGATCACCCCCTGCAGTTGGCTGGTGGTTATATGACCACAGCGCCTTGCTACAATTTATGTATTAAAATTTCCTACTAACTTTGTTTAAAGACAATATTAATTTAAATGCATTTATTCCCCAAATTCTTTGCTCCTCACAAGTTGTCATTGAGTTTATTGTATATGAAATAAAGGCAGGAAATGGATACAAACTGGGCCAAGAGAAAACCAACTGGTTAGGTTCTCAAGCTAGCACATGCCACCAATGGTGGGCGCAATTATAAAATTGATTAATTCCTTTATGCCTTATGATGGGGATGAGGGCAGCATGCAGAAAAAAACTATTCTCAAATCAGCTGCGGCAAATAAAACGTGTGAAATTCTGTACCAGTTTTCACCATTTAATCTTTCCTTGGTTTCGAGGAACTTGTATGTGGCATGAAATGAAAATATTGTCCTGATCTAACAATTTAAATAATCAACTTAAATATTCACCTGAGAGTTTACATTGGCTGTCCACTTCAGTTCCATCAAGGAAACAAATTCAATTCCAAATGCACTGACTTGGGGAGTTTTTTTGTGCCAAATTCAACTTTCTCTTGTCCTAAGCACATTTATTTCTCAATGATAAAATATTTCTCATGTATCAATAATGTTAATAATTTTTAATTTTCCTCAACCGCACATTAGGGTTAGGGTTTTTTTTTTAAACCTTTAATTAGGTGGAAACACATTTATGAAACAGGGATATTTTTTGAACAACTGTCAGGATCTTAAACTTCACATACAACACTTAGCATAAACTGTTTCATGACCACATTTTTTTTGCACAGCAACCAATGTGAATATTTCTTCCAATTTAGTCATCTTTTCAAGTTACTACCTTTTATTCTCTCCACTTGTATTTTATTTACACGTGAAGCAGTGAGTTATCTATGCACATAACAATAAACCTCATTCATTCAGTGGATTTGGTGCTTTTGAGATCTCAGTACATCTTCCTGCCATACCAAAGTTAACTGGAGTAGATTAGAACTCGTGTCATTCTACTGACAATTCAGTGAGCATAGATTAGCAGGGAGATGAAAGAAAGTTGGAAGCTATGATTCTGATGGTGCCACCAATGATGGGGCCACAGCTACTCGATGATCTAGGTGAAGGACCAATCACAATATGTCCAAGTTTGCTGACATTGCAAAAGTGCATTTAAATGTGGATCATGACGAGGGTGCCGAGAAGCTCCAGGTGGGTTATCAACAAATTATGCAAATAGGGAAAGAGGTGACAGTTGTAACAATGATAGTTTACAAGGTGACTATTTTAAGACTGTTGCGTGTTGTATCTTTTTAAAAAAAAATTATAAATTTAGAACAATAAAAGAATACCCATAATAAAAATAATATCGATCAATACAAACACACGTGATATATAAAAAGAAGAAAATCGCCCTATATACCACCCCTCCCCCCTCTATCCTCCTTCTAAAAAGGAAAAAAAAGAATGGGACAGTAGATCCTCAACAGGGGAGCCCATTACTTTAAAGTTTCTTATAATATACTGAGACCTTAAGGAGAAAGGGAATGCCAGAGCCTCATTTAAATATTTACACTCATATTTTGTAAATAAGGGCTCCATATCTTCAAAAATATATAATATTTGTCTCTTAAATTATAAGTAATTTTCTCAAGTGGTGTACAACTCCAAACTTCAGCAGGCCATTGTTCTATACCCAAATCCATGCCAGGCTTCTAAGTTGCTAAAACAATTTGAACAAACTTCTTTTGATACATATTCAATTTCAACTTGGGTTCAATATTCTTAACATCACTCAATAAAAATAACATTGGATCCTGTGGGAATTTAATCTCTATTATTCGATCCAATAAATGACCTATTTCTAATCAAAAAGGTTTAACCTTAGGACACTTCCAAGTATAATGCAAACATGTACCAATTTCCTTTCCACATCTAAAACATAAATCTGATAAAGTCTAATTTAAAAAAAACTGGTATGGTGCAACTATACTGATGAATAAAGTTATATTGAACCATTCTATATCTCACATTTATTGCACTTTTCATATTTTCTCTACATATCCCAAACCAATCTCATTTATTTATTTGTTTATTCAAATCTACTTCCCATCTTTGTTTAGAATTATGAAGCCCTATTTTTCAAGCTTTCTTTTGTATCAACCTATACATCACTGAGATAAATTTGTTTTCATGTTGTAACAGTAATTTTAATTCAATTTCTACTGGGTAATAATGGGTCTTGATCATAATTATCATTGAAAATGCTTAATTCAAACTGTAACATCACCTGACTCAACTCCTCTTAATGGTCATCTTCTTCTGAACCCCTTTCACACTGCCTCTTAGCATCACAAGTCAATGCACTCCTGAGTGGGAATTTCTCCATTACCCTCTGTAAATCTGACTTGATCCATTTCTGATTCTTTGCACAAAACCCTCACCATCTCACCATCTTTCTGCTTCGTGACACATGTTGCCTCCTGGTTAAGCAATGCCTTGATTTTAAAGTTCTCCCTCTGATTTTTAAACCTCTCCATAGCCTTACCTGCACTTTCTCAGCACGTGACCCCTCCAAGGTCTCTCTGCTTCTTCAATTCAGATTTCTTAATCATTTTAAATAAAATTTCTCAATTACTCTCAAGCCTTGATTTGTTCGCTGATCTTCTCTGGCTTTCCATCTCTTTCCTCCTTCATTATTGATGTCCACAGCCCTCTCCCCTTAATAGCTCTGACTGGTCCATTTTCATATTTTTCTTGACAATACTCTTCTGAAGTGCATTAATAAAAATTTTCCTCATTTGAAGTGATAGCTAGCAGATACAAATCTGCCTTCAATTAATGGCCCACTCTGTGTCAAACTTCCATTCAAAAAGTAAAAATACTCTCCTATTTCATTGTCAAATAATTCTATCTGAACAGAGGAAAAATAATCCATCATCCTTTCAAAATTCAAGATCTGGAAAAATTAGTTATGTCGATTAGTTGGGTATTTATACATTACATGAAACAAACACTTCATATATTGACAACAAAATTACAAGTCACAAGCAGAATAGCACCATTTTGTAGCTATAAGAAATTCTTCTGAATCAGGATAAAAATTATGTCTTTTTTTAAATCAACTTGCTTCAATACATTTAAATTGGTTTTATTTTTTGATGAATGTTTATGTGATCCAATAGCAAAGCATTTGTCTACTGAGTAACATAGAACAGTACAGCACTGGAGCAGGTCCTTTTGCCCACGTGAATGAGCCGAAAAAGGTGTCCAAATCAAACTACAAATCTGCTGCTTGCACTTGTCAGATATCCTTCTATTCTCGTCATATTCCTGTTTTATCCAGACGCCTCTTAAACCCTACTATTGCTTCTGCTTCCACCATCGCACATTATGCCCTCTGTGCCCTGCCCCATTCCACTCACATGCCCTCAAATATGTGAAATTTTTACCCTGGGGATAAAGTTTTGCACTGTCCACCTTATCAAGGCCTCTCAAGATTTTATTAGCCTCTATCAGAGAAAACAACCCATGTTTGTCTCATTTCTCCCCATAACACACATCCTCAAAACCAGGAAAAGCCAAAGTGACCTTCTTTTGTACCCTTTCCAAATCCTCTACATTCTCCTGTAAAGGTGTGATGAGAACTGCACTCAGTATTCCAAGTGCAGCTTAACTTAAGCTTTTGTATTGCTGCAACGTGACTCATATTTGATCTTATCGTTGTTCCAACATTCAAATGAAAGCACCATGACACCTTTAACAGAATTAAAAATCTTAAATTGTTTTATCTGAGCATAACCAAATGAAATTTGACATTGTCACAAATTACAACAGAGTAACAAAGAGCAGAATTAAAATGAAAGGATCTAACAACTGCCCTCAAGGAGGAAAATGAGATCGTGAGGTGAATTTAGGGAGAGATTTCCAAAACCCAGAGTTTCGGTAATGAACAATAAAATTTCCAATGGTGGAGCGATTACAATGAGAACAGTGGAAGAAACCAGATCTGAAGGAGCGCAGGTATCACCAGCTGGATAGCAGAGGCAGAAACCAGGAGGAGTGAAGCCACAGAATTTGAAAATAAGAATGAGAATGATAAAATAAAGCAAATATAGGAAAGTAAACACAGGAACACAAAACTACAGTTGTGGGAGTAGGCCACTTGGCCCCAGCATTCAAGAAGATCATGACTCATCTACCCCAGGACCCAATTCCTATTCTTTGCCAGATCCCCATGCACTTCAAATGCCAAATTTTTCAAAAGCGTATCTCACTCCACTTTAAATATTTTGACCGAATTGTTCCCCACAACTCTCCAAGCAGATTTAAATGTATAGCACTAAGTTGGTAAATTTTTTGATCCTGATTCAAAGAATCAGGTTTGAGTTACAGGGAAAGGTTGTGCAGACTGGGACTTAATTCTCTGGAGCGTAGAAGATTGAGGGGGGGGGACTTGATAGAGGTGTTTAAGGTTTTAAAAGGGACAGACGGAGTAAATGTGCATAGGCTTTTTCAATTAAGAGTGGGGGAGATTCAAACTGGAGGGCATTGTTTAAGATTGAAGGGGGAAAATTATAAGGGGAACATGAGGGGAAATTTCTTTACGCAAAGGATGGTAGGGATGTGGAATGAGCTTCCGGCAGACGTGGTTGAGGCGGGATCATTGGTTACATTTAAGGAAAGACTGGATAGTTGCATGGAGAGGAGAGGACTGGAGGGGTATGGACCAGGTGCTGGTCAGTGGGACTAGTAGGGCCGAACTGGCCTGTTCTGTGCTGTAAGTGGTTATAAGGTTAATTTGGAGTCACGGAAAAACAACAATGTTCAAATTGAAGTTTGTCATTTTGTAATGGAGGACCATAGCCTTCCCAAGATCGTGTTATATGGCGAGTTCTCCACTGGCCACCGTGACAGAGGTGCACCAAAGAAGAGGTACAAGGACTGCCTAAAGAAAGCTCTTGGTGCCTGCCACATTGACCACCGCCAGTGGGCTGATATCGCCTCAAACCGTGCATCTTGGCGCCTCACAGTTTGGCGGGCAGCATCCTCCTTTGAAGAAGACCGCAGAACCCACCTCACTGTCAAAAGACAAAGGAGGAAAAACCCAACACCCAACTCCAACCAACCAATTTTCCCCTGCAACCGCTGCAACCGTGTCTGCCTGTCCTGCGTCGGACTTGTCAGCCACAAACGAGCTTGCAGCTGACGTGGACATTACCCCTCCATAAATCTTCGTCCGCGAAGCCAAGCCAAAGAAAGAAAAAAGAAAGATTAATTGGGATTTCGTCCGTGAGAAGAAATGTCGACATAGCTTGGTTTTAAGTTGTTTTGCAATGTTCCTTGTTCCAAACTCACCACCTCTGAAAACATCTTAATATCTACCCGAGGAGATCATTCCTCATTCTTCTAAACTCCAAAGAGTACAGATCCAAACTCTCCAACCTTTCTTGACAGAAGAATTCACTCATTCCAGAAATATGCCTGGTCAATCTCCTTTGGATTGCTACTTTATCTTTGTTAAACAGTAGAGCAAGTGTTGCTTTAAAAATGACACCTCATACAATTGTAACACAACTTCATTATTACTATTGTAAGAGTATTGGCTGTTGTTACATTTGTTGCCTTTTCAAACAGTCCATCATGTGTCTGAGGTCTCGTGCAAAAATTTTGTGTTTCAAAGTGTTTGTGTGTGACCTGCTCTACAAACCTTTCCCAATTTATCTCCAAAACACCTTTATATACTCTGTCACAGAATAAATAAAAGTGCAGAACCTTTGTAATGGTTCAGCACTATTGTAATTTATCAGCTTTTTTTTGAAAATGGCATTTAGAGTTTTACGGACCAGTATTAACCAAGTGTTACAGGGGAACAATCCTTCCCTTTTACAGATCTTTTGTTTTTCCCTCCACCCCCCCCCATCATTCACCCTCCCTCTCATTCAACCCAAGCAAAAACATAAATATCAATTAATAAAAATAACCATACAAATATACAAAGAAGGAAAGAAAGAGAAAAAAAAGGGAGGTGGAGCCAGCAGGATTTCCAAGTTGTCTCCTCATTCTCAGTGTTTCAAGGCTTGTCAGATCCTATTTCTCCCATTGAGAAATGCCCTGGACAGGCTAATCCCACCTGCATTTCAACGTGCCGCAGGTACGGCTGCCACACCTCAATGAATGTGCCATATCTCCCCCCCCCCCTTGTTATAAGTAATTTTCTCCAGGGGAACACAGCTGTGCATCACCATGCTCCACCTTGCCATGCTTAGCTGAGAGTCAGATTTCCAGGTAACCATTATGCATTTCCTGGCCACTGCCAAGGTGTCTTTCACAAATTGAATTTGATGTTGAGACAATCTTGGGACACACGTCCACAATGTCTCCTGGCAGGAACAAGGCTGGGTCTTGCGGATATTGCACCCCCGGGATTTTTTTCAAAATGCCCCCTAATTCTACCCAAAAGGGTTTCACTCTGGCGCATAGCCACGTTGAATGCACAAAAGGTCCTGACTCTATGCCGCATCTGTCATGATAATGAATATGTGTGAGATGTACCGGAAGTCACGTGGTATGAGAGAGAGATAAGAGCACAAGCAGGAGAACAAAGGAAACTGGAGAATAAAGACACTGAGAAGTTTACCTAATAAAACTTGTGTTCGATGTTTTATTAACTTCACATTTCGGGCCACAAATGTGACATTGGTGACGAGGATGAAAGAAGCTTGAAGAAAATTAAAGACTAAAGAAGATTACAGAGGATTACAGACAACTTCAAGGTGATAAGAATTTTCTCTGTGACTCAGTACTTTTGGGGCTGGAATATTTCCTCATGGCTGGGGCAGACGGTGACTTTCTAACACATAGTGGAATTGCACATTTTCACCCAACGGGTGATGCAAGCACTGTAAGTGTGAAGTGGAAGGCATGGCTGGAAGAATTTGAATCTTATGCCGACAGTCGTGGCCTATTTCTAGATACCGGTACAGTTGAACAAAAAGAGCAGAGGAGGGCGTTACTTCTTTTCACTGCTGGTCCCGCAGTTCGGGAAACATTTAAGACACTTTTGAATACTGGAAGAAAGGATGAGTACCGGAAAGCGGTAGATGCATTAAATGCACATTATGTAGTGACACCGAATGCTACATTTCAACGCCATTTGTTTCGGAGAACGAGACAAGAAGATGGCCAGACAGTTGCTCAGTACGTGACGAGACTACGCCAGCTAGCTGTTGGATGCAATTACATGCCAGCTGATTTGGACAACCAATTATTGGATCAAGTCGTACAGCACTGCAGATCAGATAAACTCAGAAGACGTCTACTGGAAAGAGGGAGTGAGTTGGAACTCACCGATGCTTTAGCCATTGCTGCTGCATTAGAGGCTGTTGAAGGGCAATTTCATACCATGACCCTGAAAGACAACTCAAGCCAGCAAATTAAGAGGCTCTCACCTCGCTATAACCAGCCAAGATATACGTCGACACAGGACGTGGAGTGTTATCGATGTGGAAACCGAGGTCACTTTGGAAAAGACCCATATTGCCCGGCCAAAGGCAAAGTTTGCAGAAAGTGTGGAGGTAAGGACCACTTTGCAAAGAAGTGCAAAAGCAAGTCCAATGCAGACCAGAAGAGGAAGAGTACAACTACCAAAGGCAAAGCCTGGGGGAAAGGAAAGTATCCTGGAAAGAAAGACACCATTCGTCAGATAGACGGTGATGATGATGATACCCAGGAGGGACAGAGTTGTTACCAATTTACGTTGAATGAAGTACATCATGAGAAGGTCCCAGTGATCATTGGTGGAGTGATAGTGCAGGTCATTGTAGACTCAGGCAGTGACAGTAATGTGATTGATCGACATTTATGGGAGAAGTTGAAAAGGAAAAAGATCATCTGTACCTCAAAGAAATGTTCCAAGAAACTGTATCCATACACAGCAACCAAGCCATTGCAGACCATTGGATGTTTTACTGCAACTGTTGAAGCTGGAGATAAGTACACCGAAGCAGAGTTTATGGTCATAGAAGAGAGGGGAGAACCATTGCTGAGTAGAAGCACAGTGCAAGACCTGGCAATACTTCATATTGGAGCTTGTGTCAATTCAATTCAGTCATACGAGGATATGAAGCAAGAATTCCCCGCAGTCTTCCAAGGAGTAGGAAAGCTGAAAGGTCGACAATTGAAGCTAGCGGTAGATGAAACGGTCAAACCCAAGGCACAACCAATGCACCGAACTCCGTTTGGACTTCGTGGGAAAGTCGAAGCCAAAATTAAAGAATTGATCAAGCAAGACATTATTGAACCGGTGGAACATTCGACACAGTCCCGTAGTGATTGTGCCCAAACCAAAGGGTGACATAAGACTATGTGTTGACATGAGAATGGCCAATGAAGCTATAATTAGAGAACGACACCCTATACCAACAGTGGAGGAAATACTTCAAGAACTAACTACCAGCAAGGTATTCTCAAAAATTGATCTGAAGTGGGGCTATCATCAATTAGAGCTGGATCCAGGTTCCCGAGATGTAACAACATTTGTGACTCACTGTGGATTGTATCGTTACAAGAGACTATCATTTGGAATTAATGCAGCTTCAGAGATCTACCAGTATGAAATCCGTCGAGTGATTCAAGGCATTCCTGGAGTTGCCAACATTTCTGATGACATCATAGTCCATGCACCAATGAAGGAAGAGCATGACAAACGGTTGAGGCGTGTACTATCTAGGTTACAGGAGGCAGGCCTTACCGTGAATGGAAACAAGTGCCAGTTCGGTGTGTCAGAAATGGACTTCATGGGACACAGACTTACACGGGAAGGACTAAACCCTGCAGAGGCCAAGGTGAAAGCTATTGAAGAGGCACGTGCACCTCAGAACGCCACAGAGATGAGGAATTTCCTGGGATTGGTCAATTTTTGTGCAAAGTTCATTCCTAATTTCGCTACAGTGGCAGAACCACTAAGGAAACTAACCAGGAAAGGTGTACCTTTTCGTTTTGGATCTGAGCAGAAGAAAGTGTTCACAGCGCTGAAGCAAAGCCTGACAGATGCAAAAACTCTTGGATATTACGATCCGGCGGCATCACCAAAGTCGTAGCGGATGCCAGCCCGGTTGGTTTAGGAGCCGTGTTGGTCCAGATGCATGATGGAGGACCAAGAATCATTGTCTATACCAGCAGATCGTTATCAGATGTGGAAAGAAGATACTCTCAGACAGAGAAAGAACCACTCGGACTTGTATTGGCCTGTGAGAGGTTCCATGCATATTTATACGGCATTGAATTTGAACTCATCACAGATCATAAGCCATTAGAGGTGATCTATGCACCTAGATCCAAACCATGTGCCAGAATAGAGAGATGGGTACTCAGACTACAACCCTACAAATATAAAGTAATCCACATTGCAAGGAAAGCAAACATTGCTGATCCGCTGTCCAGATTGGTGAAGGATGGTGGTTCACAATCCAAGTCAGAATTGGGAACAGAAACAGAGAGCTTTGTACGCTTCGTAGCTATTCAGTTGACACCGAAAGCTGTGACTATGAAGGAAGTCGAGAGAGAATCCGAACGTGATCCAGAACTCATGGAAGTAAGAGAATGCATACAGAGTGGACAATGGGACAAGTGTACTCACAAGGCTTACATTCCCATTAGAGACGAACTTTGTTGCATCGGACAGTGTGTATTAAGAGGTTGCAGATTGGTGATACCGCAAAGATTGGGACCGAAGATTGTATCCTTAGCGCATGAAGGACACCTAGGTATTGTTGGTACCAAGCAAAACCTCAGGACCAAGGTATGGTGGCCAGGTTGTGATAAGGACGCAGAGAAATTTGTTAAAACTTGTCACGGATGTCAAATCACAAGTAGGAGTAATCCGCCAGAACCGATCCGGAGTACGCAACTCCCGACAGGACCATGGATCGATGTAGCTGTTGATTTTCTTGGACCTTTACCGATGGGTGAATCAATTATGGTAGTGATAGATTACTACAGCAGATACTATGAGTACATGGTGTTGAAGTCCACAACCACTGAAAAAACAATACAAGCGTTAGCAGAGATATTCGCAAGATATGGATTACCTGTTACATTATACTCTGACAATGGTCCACAATTTATTTCAGAGACATTTGCGGAATACATGAGGACCACAGGTATCCACCATCATAAAGTAACTCCGAAATGGCCGCAAGCCAACGGAGAAGTAGAGAGACAAAATCAGTCCATTGAAAAACGATTGAAGATTGCACACGCAGAAGGACAAAATTGGCGAGAAGCATTGCTATCTTATGTGGCTGTCTATCGAGCAACGCCTTATGCAACCACTGGAAAAAGTCCTGCAGAAGCATTTTTTGGGAGAAAAATCCACACAAAAATGCCAAAAATAAAGGAAATCCAAGACGACCAGGAGATGAGGGACCACGAAGCTGAAAAGAAAGGTGCAGCAAAGCTGTACACAGATTCGAAACGTGGAGCCAAGTACTCAGACATCATGCCAGGAGATAATGTTCTAGTGAGGCATGAAACTGGTGGTAAGCTAGACACACCTTATTACCATCAACCCTATACTGTCATATCCAGAAGTGGCAGTATGGTGACAGTCAAGTCTCCGACTGGAGTCCTGTATAAGAGAAATGTATCAGGTGTAAAAAGGTACCAGTCCAGAGATACATCGAGCGAAGAGGTTGAAAGGCTAATACGAGATGCTGAAACTGAGAGACCTGATGATGTTCCAGAGGCAGTTACCAGCACTCCTGATGAAGTGACTAGAGTGCCAGAAACACCCGAAGCCGTGGCGAGCAGTATTTCCGATGCTGAGAGTGAACAACCGAGAAGCGACGACAATATCGCAGGCAGGCCGAAACAAAACCGGAAAGTGCCCAAACGATACGAAGACTTTGTGCCATAGAACTTTGGGACAGTATTTAATCTTATATCATAAAGTGCATATATGAGTGCTGTAGGAAGTAAATTTTATGTAGTTGAGTTATAGTATTACCATTAGTTATGATGTTTGTAGGTTTCTGAGGGATATTGGTAAGTGAAGGTAAAGTTTATTTCTGATTAAAGGAGGGATGTCATGATAATGAATATGTATGAGATGTACCGGAAGTCACGTGGTATGAGAGAGAGATAAGAGCACAAGCAGGAGAACAAAGGAAACTGGAGAATAAAGACACTGAGAAGTTTACCTAATAAAACTTGTGTTCGATGTTTTATTAACTTCACATTTCGGGCCACAAATGTGACAGCATCTAAAACACAAGTCTGAGATTTCCGGTTTGAACTTGTGTAATCTTTGCAGCGAGAGATATAACTGGTGCAAAATGTGGTACTGCACCTGTCTATATCTGGCATTAATAACCACACTCTTTTTTAAATTTATGTACAGATTGACTTGACTGGATGGCAAGCAAAGCAACATTTCTTTTACTGCATCTAAGTACATGTGGCATTTTTAACTTGAAACCCTTTGCAATAAAGAACAAAGTGCCATTTGCCTTCATCATTACTTGCTGTGTTTGCAAAGGGAAAAACTGTTTCACAATGTTTTACTAAGATGGAAAGATGGAATATTTCCATCTCCTGTTGCTCCAGTTCACTCAGTAACATGAGGCTAATTGGTCCTTTCTCTTTTTGCTGTTGTTCAACTCGTCCTCAGGAAAAAGCAATTTGCAGTTTGCCCATCCAAAGAAAAGCTACAGGGGATGGGTTGAGATTGTGCGAGGACTGCAAATATTGGCAGGCTGATTAAGAAAAGTCAAAGGCTGGAAGAGGAGATATTTACAGGGAAGATGTGTGTGGTGAGGGAAGAGACCGACAAGAATGTTATGACTACTAATGCTAGCAAATGAGAAGAGAATGCAACAGGTGGATTGTGTGAAGCAAGTGGCTTCTTGCTGAATGGTTGACTGAGAGAGAGCAACAAGGTGAGGGAAAGCAGGACAAAATGCAGATTCCTGACTTGGTTCCCGCATTCATTCAGAGTCGTTAAGCATGGGATCCATGGAACCTTGGCTTGTGGATAAAAAAAATGGCTTGCAAGTAGAAAGCAGAGAATAGTAGTGGAAGGAAAGTATTGTGCCTGGAGGTCAATGACGAGTGAAGTACCGCAAGGATTTGCTCTGGAATCCCGTCTCTGTGATTTTTATAAATGACCCAGGTGAAGAGGTGGAAGGATGGATCGGTAAGTTTGCAGATGGTATGAAAGTTGGAGAAATTGTGGTTGAAGCTGAAGGTTGTTGAAGGTTACAAAAGAACATAGACAGGATGCCGAGTTGGGTAGAAAAGTGGCAGATGGAGTTAAATCCAGATAAGTGTGAGGTGATGTATTTTGGAAGATCAAACCAGGTCTGAGTACAGGGTTAGTGGTCTATTTCTTATAGTGTGAATGAACAGAGGGAACTTGGGGTCCAAATCTAAACATCCTTCAAGGTTGCCACACAGGTTGATAGGATAAGTTAAGAAGGCTAATGGGATGTTGGGATTCATTGATGGAGGATTGAATTCAGGAGTATTGTGTTCAGTTCTGGTCACCTCATTACATGAAGGATGTGGAAGCTATGGAGAGAGTGCAGAGGAGATTTACCAGGATGTTGCCTTGATTGGAAAACAAGTCTTATGAGGCAAGGTTGGCAGACCTGGGACTGTTTTATTTGGAGCATAGAAGGATGAGAGGAGGCTTAATAGAGGTCTACAAGATAATGAGTGGCATAGATAGGATGGATAGTCAGTGCCCATTTCCCAGGGCAGGAATAACAAACACCAGAGGATCTGAGGACAAAGTGAAGGGAAGGAAGTTTAGGGGAGACATCAAGGATGTAGGTTGTAGGTGCCTCAAACGCCTTGCTGGGGATGGTGGTGGAAGCTGAACTGTTAGAGGCATTTAAGAGATTCTTAGACACGTGGATGGAAGAAAAATAGGTGACTACGGGGTAGAGAGGGTTTAGTATTTTTTAAGGAATATATGAGTTAGCACAACATCGAAGGCCACAGGATGTGTACTGTGCTTTGGCGTTCTATATATTCCATCATCCAGCTGCCTGGTGTATTTGCTCCAGATTTTGGCACCTGCAAGCTCTTGTGTCTCCGTGCTGCAACTTGTTTTGAAAGAGTGGTGGAGAAGGAGTGAATTAAAAACATTTGGAGATTGGCATCCAAATTCACATCAAATAACAGTCTGATACAGCTGTACTCACTGAATTGAAGGTAACAGACAGCATGCTGGCCTCCTTCAATGTATGTACTAATCCACCAGCAAGGCAGGCCCAGCAGTGGTAGAAAGGCAAGAGGGTGAAGGCTTAGAACTTTGTAGCATTGAATGCAGATCTCAGTGTCTCATGGCATTTGGTCAATCGTGGGGAAAGAGACCACTATTGGGCCTTGTCAGCTGATGAATCATTGCTCCTTCATGTACATAGAGTACAGCCAGAAGAAGTCTACATTCTAGAAAGTGGATCATCTATGTCCATCTGCAAGAGTGACTTGGCAGCTCCACAGCCAAGCATATTGCATCTTTATTGATAATAACATGGTGGACTGCCCTTCCAGACCATGAAAACCATGCTGCCCAATTACAGCCAATTAACTTATCAAACCCAAACATTTTGGAGAGCAAGCAAAACCAAAGCACCTTGACAAAATTCAGGACCATCGTGGGGAGAACATACAAACTCCTTATAGACAGTGCTGGATTTGAACCTGCATTAATTGCTATGCCAACCATGCCGCCCAACATGACCAAGTCTGCAGTGGTTAAACCAACATGGGAAATAAACCTACTTGACCTAATCATCACCAATTTACCTCTGACAGCTGCATCTGCCAGTGAAAGGATTAGTAACCACAACCTGTCTTCAGACTGAGACCACCTTCGAGAAAGTTTGCAGATGGTGGGGTCGAGTGCAGTGGACTAATGTCCTGGGCAAACTCAGCAGGCCACGCAACCACCATTGGAATTGGGTGTACAGCCAATTCCACTGAATTGGAAAGATTCACAATGGGTAAGGCAGCCAAAACTGTGAAGCACCATGGATCTTCATCAGGAATTGAAACATGCACCCACCTCTGGCATCTCTCTCACTCCATCTTGACCATTAAGCAAGGGTATCAACTCAGGCTCAGTGAGGAGTGGAAAACTGAACAATAGACATACCTAAAGTTATGAGTCAACAAACTGGTGAAGTTGCAACATGGGACAGTCTGCATGCAAAACAGCAAAGCCAGACAGAATGAAAAGAAAAGGTGGTGTTACCAGTGCTGCTGTGATGGCAAACCTGGGAAAAACTGGGAGCAGAGACACAGTGCTCCTCTGTAGAGTTCTACTGTCCAGTCTAACTATCAACAGCTCTGCTTTAAACTGCCTGCTAAGGAGCTGATGGTGGTTTATTTTAAAATCCTGCAACCACGGGGTCTGGGCCCAAGTTGACCGTGTGTGCTGGCAGTGGCCTCGAGGACTTGCAGACTCTAGGGAAGCAAAGGGCTAGTGCAGAGTACTAGAAAACAGGCAGAACACCAGCCCCCCTCCCCATTTGAGAAGAAGCAGAGGAGATGACACTAGGGGACAGTGACCATGACAGCGGACAGGGGAGGGGCTCCGCAGCTGAAGAACACACAGGCTGCTGGCGACTCGAGGTGAGGAACCCATACAGGCTGCAGGTAACTTGTGGCCAAAGGACTCGCACCAGAATGCAGACTGCTGAGAATGGCTCAAGGCTAAAGGGATAGCAGATATCGAAACCAGGATGCGAGAGGTGCCGAGGGACTGGTTGGGGGGGTGGGGGGGGATGTGGGGGGTCCGGACCGCACCATCAGAGGGGATGACATCAAAATGACTGTCTATAAAATTTTTGTCCAGTGTTTCAGCAGAAATGTATTATTTTTTAATAAAAATATCCCTGTAGTTAGTTATGACAACATACACATTTTTTGTAAGACCAGCTTACATGTATCAAAATACATTCAAGGCTAAAACTTGATGCTAATTTACTTTTTCAACCTTCTAATTCACTCTGGTCTGAACTGTCATTATTACACAATTACAACGACGCTTTGAATCACGTGGTTTTGTCGGCACGTGCCACAAGCACGCACTGTTGTTTTCGTTGCTACTGGTATTTTACCTACAATATTGTGGTGATTAGTATAAGTAGTGATTAGCAAAGAAGGGAGCTGCCCACCAGGCTCACCTTACAAAGCTGTCCTGTCCAGAGAAGAAACAAGCCTTCCATCGCGCATGTAGCCATCTACAGCGCAAACTCCGGGAGATCCAAAATGAGTGGTGGACTAGCCTCGCCAAGCAAACCCAACTCAGCGCGGACATTGGCAACTTCAGGGGTTTCTACGAGGCTCTAAAGGCTGTGTACAGCCTCTCACCCCAAGTCCAAAGCCCGCTGCCCAGCTCAGACGGCAAAGTCCTCCTCAGCGACAAGATCTCCATCCTCAACCGATGGTCATAACACTTCCAATCTCTTTTCAGTGCCAACCACTCAGTCCAAGATTCCACCCTGCTCCAGCTCCCTCAACAGCCCCTAAGGCTAGAGCTGGATGAGGTCCTCACCCAGGATGAGACATATAAGGCAATTGAACAACTGAAAAGTGGCAAAGCAGCAGGTATGGATGGAATCCCCCCCGAGGTCTGGAAGGCTGGCGGCAAAACTCTGCATGTCAAACTGCATGAGTTTTTCAAGCTTTGTTGGGACCAAGGAAAACTGCCTCAGGACCTTCGTGATGCCATCATCATCACCCTGTACAAAAACAAAGGCGAGAAATCAGACTGCTCAAACTACAGGGGAATCATGCTGCTCTCCATTGCAGGCAAAATCTTCGCTAGGATTCTCCTAAATAGAATAATACCTAGTGTCGCCGAGAATATTCTCCCAGAATCACAGTGCGGCTTTCGCGCAAACAGAGGAACTACTGACATGGTCTTTGCCCTCAGACAGCTCCAAGAAAAGTGCAGAGAACAAAACAAAGGACTCTACATCACCTTTGTTAACCTCACCAAAGCCTTCGACACCATGAGCAGGAAAGGGCTTTGGCAAATACTAGAGCGCATCTGATGCCCCTCAAAGTTCCTCAACATGATTATCCAACTGCACGAAAACCAACAAGGTCAGGTCAGATACAGCAATGAGCTCTCTGAACCCTTCTCCATTAACAATGGCGTGAAGCAAGGCAGTGTTCTCGCACCAACCCTCTTTTCAATCTTCTTCAGCATGATGCTGAACCAAGCCATGAAAGACCTCAACAATGAAGACGCTGTTTACATCCGGTACCGCACGGATGGCAGTCTCTTCAATCTGAGGCGCCTGCAAGCTCACACCAAGACACAAGAGAAACTTCTCCGTGAACTACTCTTTGCAGACGATGCCGCTTTAGTTGCCCATTCAGAGCCAGCTCTTCAGCGCTTGACGTCCTGTTTTACGGAAACAGCCAAAATGTTTGGACTGGATGTCAGCCTGAAGAAAACTGAGGTCCTCCATCAGCCAGCTCCCCACCATGACTACCAGCCCCCCCACATCTCCATCGGGCACACAAAACTCAAAACGGTCAACCAGTTTACCTATCTTGGCTGCACCATTTCATCAGATGCAAGGATCGACAATGAGATAGACAACAGACTCGCCAAGGCAAATAGCGCCTTTGGAAGACTACACAAAAGAGTCTGGAAAAACAACCAACTGAAAAACCTCACAAAGATAAGCGTATACAGAGCCATTGTCATACCCACACTCCTGTTCGGCTCCGAATCATGGGTCCTCTACTGGCATCACCTACGGCTCCTAGAACGCTTCCACCAGCGTTGTCTCCGCTCCATCCTCAACATTCATTGGAGCGCTTTCATCCCTAACGTCGAAGTACTCGAGATGGCAGAGACCGACAGCATCGAGTCCACGCTGCTGAAGATCCAGCTGCGCTGGGTGGGTCACGTCTCCAGAATGGAGGACCATCGCCTTCCCAAGATCGTGTTATATGGCGAGCTCTCCACTGGCCACCGTGACAGAGGTGCACCAAAGAAGAGGTACAATGACTGCCTAAAGAAATCTCTTGGGGCCTGTCACATTGGCCACCGCCAGTGGGCTGATATCGCCTCAAACCGTGCATCTTGGCGCCTCACAGTTCGGCAGGCAGCAACCTCCTTTGAAGAAGACCGCAGAGCCCACCTCACTGACAAAAGACAAAGGAGGAAAAACCCAACACCCAACCCCAACCAACCAATTTTCCCCTGCAACCGCTGCAACCGTGTCTGCCTGTCTCGCATCGGACTTGTCAGCCACAATCGAACCTGCAGCTGACGTGGACTTTTACCCCCTCCATAAATCTTCGTCCGCGAAGCCAAGCCAAAGAAAGAGTATTTGTGATTTACATGTAACATTAGTACAAATAACATTTACTAAGGATTCTGTAATGTCTGGTACAGGAGGAGGTCTATGGGGTGGGAGGGGTGTGGATGACACCATGAATTACCACACTGGGTGCTACCAACCCTGGTGATGCCACTGTGCCGAGGTCAGGAGGGGCTTCAAAGTGGCCTCAGGCTCCTCAGGCTTCCATTTTTTAAAAAAAACTTTATTTAAAAGTTTAAAAAAAAAACATAACATACAGTATAGAAATAATTAAAAAAAACATTTTGCATTAACACCCTCTCCACCCTCCCAACCCTTCAGCCAACTCCCTTAAAGGGAGCTAAAAATATAAGGATTTTATACATAAAAAGAAAATAATATAAATGTAAATAACATTTCAAAGTATATCTAAATGCATATATTTCAAATATGGAGACCACTTACTAACAAAAGAAGAATAATTATCATGTAAATTATAAGTAATTTTTTCCTTGACAATACATACTTTCAATTCATTGTGCCAACATGATATATTAATCTTAGTATCATCTTTCCAAGAACTAGCAACACATTTACGCGCTACTGATAACATCAAATGTACAAAAGAAATTTGAATTTTGTCCAATCCCATTCCCCTTAACGAATACAAATTTCCCAACAAAAAAATCCTTGGATCTAATGGTAATATAAAATTATATAATTTTTCCAAAACTTCTTTAATTCCTTGCCAAAATTATTGAACTTTAGCACAAGTCCAAACGGCATGTAGAAATGTTCCAATACATGAACCACATCTAAAGCAAGAATCCAAATTACTAAACCCATATATTTTTAAAAAACTTTTCCAGGGTCAAATATAATTGATGTAAAAAATTATAATTAACCATTCCATATCTTACATTAGTCAATTTAATTACATGGTCCTGTCACATATTCTCCCAATCATCATCAGGAAAAATAAATACTAAATCACTCTCCCATTTAAGTTTAGATTTCTCCCAATATGATTTATCCATACTATCTTGTAACAAATTATACATAACTGAAATATAACCCTTTTTCGGTATAGAGGATTTCAAAGATTCAAATCTCAACAAAGTAGGTAAAATCATCTCTCCACCATAATTATCTTTCATCAAAGCTCTAAGTTGATTATACGCAAACAAAGGATTTACAGGTATATCAAATCTTTCTCTCAATTGATTAAAAAAAAGAAATTGCCCCTCTACAAAACAATCTTGTATTGTCTTTATAAATTTAGAATCCCAAATCTTTAAATGATTATTAAACATTGAAAAAGGAATAAGCTCATTATTAAACAATGATAATTTGATCTTTCAACCCTCACACTCTGTTTTGTTAATCCAAATCTTTAACAAATGTTTCAATATTGGCATATCATATTGCAGGAACAAAATCAATTCCAACATAATATAAATTAATGTATTGCAACCCTAGGAATACATGCCATTTCCACTTTATCCCAGCTAGGAGGCTGATCTAAATCCATCAAGCTACTAACAAATTTCAACTGGACCGCTTCATAATAGTTTTGAGAATGTGGTAATTGTAGTCTGCAAAATGCATACTTCCATGTAAATCTATGCAATGCCACTCGAGCTAATTCACCTTTCCATAAAAACTCTCACACTGCTTTATTCAAATCTTGAAAAAAAACCCTTAGAAAGTAAACAAGGTATTGACTGAAATAAATATTGATTTTGAGGAAAAATATTCATTTTAACATAACATAACATAACATAACAATTACAGCACGGAAACAGGCCATTAGGCCCTTCTAGTCCGCACCGAACCAAACACCCCTTTCTAGTCCCACCTCCCTGCACAATGCCCATAACGCTCCATCTTCTTCTCATCCATATACCTGTCCAACCTTTTCTTAAATAATACAATTGACTCCGCCGCCACTACTTCTCCTGGAAGATCATTCCACACGGCTACCACTCTCTGAGTAAAGAAGTTCCCCCTCATGTTACTCTAAACCTCTGTCCCTTAATTCTTAACTCATGTCCTCTTGTTTTAATCTTTCCTCCTCTTAACGGAAATAGTCTATCCACATCCATTCTGTCTATCCCTTTCATAATCTTAAATACTTCTATCAAATCCCCTCTCAACCTTCTACGCTCCAAAGAATAAAGACCTAATCTGTCCAATCTCTCCCCATACTCCAGATGCTTAAACCCAGGCAACATTCTGGTAAACCTTCTCTGCACTCTCTCCACTCTGTTTATATCCTTCCTATAATTAGGCGACCAGAACTGCACACAGAACTCCAAATTAGGCCGCACCAACGTCTTATACAATCTCAACATTACCTCCCAACTCCTATATTCCATGCAATGATTGATAAAGGCCAGCATACTAAAAGCCTTCTTCACCTCCCTATTCACGTGAGTTTCTACCTTCAGGGAACGATGTACCGTTACTCCTAAATCTTTCTGCTCTTCTGTATTCCTCAATGCTCTCCCATTTACCACGTATGTCCTATTCTGATTCTTCTTAACAAAATGAAGCACCTCACACTTATCAGCATTAAATTCCATCTGCCATTTTTCAGCCCACTTTTCTAAGCAGCCCAATGAAAACCTTCTTCATTATCCACTATTCCACCTATCTTAGTATCGTCTGCATATTTACTAATCCAATTCACCACCCCATCATCTAGATCATTAATGTATATAACGAACAACAATGGGCCCAATACAGATCCTTGAGGCACACCACTGGTCACCGGCCTCCAACCTGACAGACAATTATCCACTACCACCCTTTGGCCTCTCCCTTTCAGCCAATGTTCAATCCATTTGACTATCTCAAAATTTATACCTAAAGACTGCACCTTCCTAACTAACCTTCCATGTGGTACCTTATCGAAGGCCTTACTGAAGTCCATATAGACAACATCCACTACGCTACCCTCATCCACATTCCTAGTCACCTCTTCAAAAAATTCAATCAGATTAGTCAAACATGACCTTCCTCCCACAAATCCATGTTGAGTGCTCCTGATCAGACCCTGTCTATCCAGATGTTAATGTACTATCTCTAAGAATATTCTCCATTAATTTACCTACCACAGACGTCAAACTTACAGGCCAATAGTTGCCAGGCTTCCTCCTTGAACCCTTTTTAAATAACGGAACCACATGCGCGATGCGCCAATCCTCCGGCACTATCCCCATATCTAATGACATTTGGAAAATTTCCGCCAGAGCCTCTGCTATTTCCTCCTTCACTTCTCTCAATGTCCTGGGGAAGATCCCATCTGGTCCCGGAGACTTATCCACCTTTATAGTCTTCAAAAGCCTTAAAACTACACCTTTTGTAATCTCTATATTCCCCATATTTACCCAATTTGCTTTTTTTATTTCACATCTCCCAATATCCTTCTCCTTAGTGAATACCGAAGAAAAGAAACTGTTCAATATCTCCCCCATTTCTCTAGGCTCCACACACAGTTTTCCGCTCTGATTTTCTAAGGGACCAATTTTGTCTCTAGCTTTCCTCTTACCATTAACATATTTGTAGAACTCTTTTGGATTAGTTTTCACCCTGCTTGCCATAGTTTTCTCGTACCTTCTTTTAGCTTTCCTAATTCCTCTCTTAAGATTCCTTTTACATTCAATGTATCTTTCAAACATCTCCTTAACTCCATGCTTCTTATATCTAATGTACGCCTCCCTTTTTCTTCGAACCAAGTTTCCAATATTCCTTGAAAACCACGGCTCTCTCAAACCTTTTGCCCCTCCTTTTAACCTAACAGGAACATAAAGCTTTTGCACTCTCAAAATCTGATCTTTAAAAGACTTCCATCTCTCTACCACATCCTGCCCATAAAACAAATTGTCCAAATGCACACCCTGCAAATCCTTTCGCATCTCCTCAAATCTAGCTTTTCCCCAATCAAAAACCTCAATCCTTGGCCCTGATTTCTCTCTTTCCATAATGACATTGAAGCTGATGGCATTATGATCACTGGACCCGAAGTGCTCAACAACACTAACCTCCGTCACTTGACCCATCCCATTTGCCAACAGTAGATCTAACACTGCTCCTTCTCTGGTTGGCACCTCTACATATTGTTGTAAAAAACTATCTTGCACACATTTCACAAACTCTAACCCATCCAGTCCTTTCACAGAATGTGTTTCCCAATCTATATTTGGAAAATTAAAATCTCCCATAATTACAACCCTGTGCTTATCACAAATATCTACTATCTCCCTACAGATTTGCTCCTCTAGGTCTCGGTCCCCTCTGGGTGGTCTATAATACACCCCTACAAGTATAACCTCTCCTTTCCTACTCCTCAGTTCCACCCAAATAGCCTCCGTGGATGTGCCCTCTAATCTATCCTTCCTAGGCACCGCTGTAATATTTTCCCTGACAAGCAATGCAACCCCACCTCCTCTTGCCCCTCCGACTCTATCACACCTAAAACAACGAAACCCAGGGATATTCAGTTGCCAATCACATCCCTCCTGCAACCATGTCTCACTAATCGCTACCACATCATACTTCCAAGTATCAATCCATACCTTCAGCTCATCCACCTTTTTTACAATACTCCTGGCATTAAAATATATGAATTTCAGGGATTTCCCAATTTTTAATCCCTGTTTTCCCTCATCTTTAAGAACAACATTATTTACTTTTCCTGCCAATTGCCCTTCATCTTCTTCCAGAGCATTTCCCTTCTCTATCACCTGCCCATCCATATTCAAATACTTACTACAAACTTTCTTTGTTTGCATTCTAACCTTCTCCTTACTGCTCTGTACTATTTTATTCCCTCCCCCCAACCATTCTAGTTTAAAGGATCCTGAGTAGCCCTAGCAAATACCTCTGCCAGGATTCTGGTCCCCCTGGGATTTAAGTGTAACCCGTCCTTACTGTACAGGTCACATCTCCCCCAAAAAAGGTCCCAGTTATCCAGAAACTTAAAACCCTGCCCCTTACTCCACCCCTTCAGCCACGTGTTAATCCTCCACCTCATTCTATTTCTATTCACACTGTCACGTGGCACAGGGAGTAATCCAGAGATTACCCCCTTTGTGGTCCTTCTTTTTAACTCCCTACCTAACTGCCTGTAGTCACTTTTTAGGACCTCTTCTCTAATTCTCCCTATGTCATTGGTACCTACATGTACCACGACCTCTGGCTCCTGTCCCTCCCACTTTAGGATATCTGAGACACGAGCAGCAACATCTCGGACCCTGGCACCAGGGAGGCAAACCATCATCCGGTTCTCCTTGCTGCGTCCGCAGAATCCCCTATCCGTCCTCTTTACTATGGAGTCTCCTACCACAATTGCCCTCCTCTTCCTTTCCCTCCCTTTCTGAGCTACAGGGGCCGACCTCGTGCCGGAGGCACTGCCACTGTCGCTCCCCCCAACCTTGATGTCCCCCTCAACAGTGCTCAAAGAGGCGTACTTATTGCTGAGGGTTACATTCACAGGGCTCGACTCTGGCACCTTACGTTCTTTTGTCCCTCTCCTAACAGTTACCCACCTTTCATCCTCCCGTGGCCCTGGCGTGACCACCTGGCTGTAACTCCTGTCTATGACTACCTCTGTTTCCCTAACCAGCCTGAGGTCATCAAGCTGCAGCTCTAGTTCCCTAACACGGTCCCTGACAATCTGCAGCTCGACACACCTAATTTGGAGTACTGTGTACAGTTTTGGTCACCAAATTATAGGAAAGATATAAACAAAATAGAGAGAGTGCAGAGAAGGTTCACGAGAATGTTGACATGATTTCAAGGTTTGAGTTACAGGGAAAGGTTGTGCAGACTAGGGCTTTTTTTTCTCTGGAGAGTAGAAGATTGAGGGGGGACTTGATAGAAGTGTTTAAGATTTTAAAAGGGACTGACAGAGTAAATGTGGATAGGCTTTTTCAATTAAGAGTGAGGGAGATTCAAACTGGAGGGCATAGTTTAAGATTGAAGGGGGAAAATTATATGGGGAACATGAGGGGAAATTTCTTTACGCAAATGGTGGTAGGGATGTGGAATGAGCTTCCGGCAGACGTGGTTGAGGCGGGATCATTGGTTACATTTAAGGAAAGACTGGATCGTTACATGGAGAGGAGAGGACTGGAGGGGTATGGACCGGGTGCTGGTCAGTGGGACTAGGAGGGTGGGGATTTGTTACGGCATGGACTAGTAGGGCCGAACTGGCCTGTTCTGTTCTGTAAGTGGTTATATGTTTATATGGAATGGCAATAGAAAGGGCACACAGAACACTAGCCCCGAAACCACAGTCACAACAAAAACCAAGATCAGTTTTAGTAGAATTTCTGAGATACACGACAAGAGAAAATATATTGGAGAGGGCAAGGAATAAAATTAGAGAAGATAAAAACCAATGGAATACAAGGGTCAAAAAAAAATTTGTAACCCAGACATATGTTTTTAACTCCTAAAAAAGAGGAAGGAGTTTAACACAGCAAAATCGATCCAATGGAAAAAAGGCTATAAATTTATGTTTTTATCCAGCTGTGCTTAAAATATTTATCCCGGGGGAGCAAAACAGACTGTTCTCGGATCTGGAGAAAGCACGAGAATTTGCAGAACGCCTGCAGGGCAGAAGGAGAAATGAAGAGATATAACAAGAACAAAGAATGATGACAAACTACATATAAAGATGTAAAAATAATGTATAAGTAAGAACTAAAGAAGGGAAATAAAAGGGAAGTAAGGGAGAGGGGGAAAAAGAAAAGAGGGTGAGCTTTGTTAAGTGTGAAGATAAAAGTCTTTTCTGCTCGAGAATTGATCACTTTTTTATTGATTCACGTTTTATTCCACTTGTAACTGCTTGTAAGTATGACATTATAGCCATTTCGGTTCACTCTCCATTGCAACTCTCTCTTAAATTCAAAGACTCTGTTTCTACTATTAAGCACTGGCGTTTTGATGTTACATTATTGCAAGATTTAGACTTTGTTAAATTTATGAAAGAACAAATTAACTTTTTCTTTTCAACAAATTACACTACGGAAATTTCTTATGGAATATTGTGGGATACATTCAAGGCTTATATTCGTGGTCAAATTATTTCTTACTCAGTAGCTTTGAAGAAATGCATTAAAAACAAGATTCATCTATTGGTTGAGAAGATTAAAGACATTGATAAGAAATATGTGACTGATCCTACTGAAGAACTTTACAAACAAAGAATTGAACTGCAGATGGAATATAATTTGTTACTTACATTTTCGATTGAAAACCAGTTAATTAGATCTAAATCTGATTTTTATGTGCATAGTGAGAAATCGGGTAAACTGTTGGCTAATCATCTGAAGAATATTTCAGCTAGACGCCAAATTGTGGAGATTCGCAAACAGAATGGAGAACTGACTGTTAACCAGGAAGAGATAAATCAATCTTTCCAAAATTTTTATACATCCTTATATAGTACAGAATCCCCTCAAGACCTTAGTAATATGTTTAATTTTTTAGAACATTTGAAACTCCCAAAAGTATTACCTCAAGATAACTTAGAATTAAGTAAACCCATTACAGATTCGGAGATCAATAATACTATTTTCTCACTGAATTCGGGGAAAGCACCAGGTCCTGATGGATATTCTGTGGAATTTTATAAAGCTTTTTCTTCTACTCTCTCTCCCTGGCTGATTAAGATGTTTGATGAATCTATCACATTGGGTAAACTACCACAATCATTTTACAGAGCTACGATTTCTCTAATCTTGAAAAAAAATAAAGACCCGACCGAATGTTCTTCTTATAGACCTATTTCTTTGTTGAATGTTGATTCTAAGATCTTCTCTAAAATTCTAGCGACAAGGCTAGAGAAGATATTACCATATATTATCTCTGAAGACCAGACTGGATTCATTAAAAATCGTTATTCCTCCTTTAATATTAGAAGATTGATGAATATTATTTACACTCCTTCACATAAGTCTTCAGAATGTGTTATTTCACTAGATGCTGAGAAGGCCTTCGATAGAGTAGAATGGCCTTATTTATTTACAGTTCTTGAAAAATTTAATTTTAGTCCGATATTTATATCTTGGATTAAACTTCTTTATAATTCCCCAGTTGCCTCGGTTTTTACTAATACCCAAAGATCGCCATATTTTCGATTATTTCGGGGCACCAGGCAAGGGTGCCCCCTTAGCCCTTTATTATTTAACTTAGCTTTAGAACCTTTGGCAATTGCTATCAGAGAAGCACCCAATATTACTGGTATTATTCATTGCAGGGATATTCATAAAGTATCACTATATGCAGATGATTTATTGTTATATATTTCCAATCCTGAAAATTCTATTCCTGCAGTTTTATCTTTATTAGCCCAATTTAGTAATTTTTCGGGATATAAACTGAACTTAAATAAAAGTGAATTATTCCCTTTTAATGGATGGGTTCCTATTTATGATAGTTTGCCTTTTAAAATAGCTAGAGACCATTTTATATATTTAGGGATTTTCTTTTTTCTTTGGCTTGGCTTCGCGGACGAAGATTTATGGAGGGGGTAAAAAGTCCACGTCAGCTGCAGGCTCGTTTGTGGCTGACAAGTCCGATGCGGGACAGGCAGACATGGTTGCAGCGGTTGCAGGGGAAAATTGGTTGGTTGGGGTTGGGTGTTGGGTTTTTCCTCCTTTGCCTTTTGTCAGTGAGGTGGGCTCTTAAGATTACTAAAAAACATAAAGATTTGTTTAGGACTAATTTTTTCCCTCTATTGGACCTGATTGGCAGTTTACTTACCAATTGGTCACCATTATCCCTATCCATGATAGGCCGAATTAATGCTATTAAGATGATGATCTTACCTAAATTTTTATATATATTCCAAGCTATACCTATTTTTGTTCCTAAATCTTTTTTTTATAAGGTCGATTCTAAATTGTCCTCATATATCTGGCAAAACAAGAATCCTAGATTGGGGAAAAAATATTTACAGAAATCTAAACTAGAGGGAGGGTTGGCATTACCCAACTTTAGAATTTATTACTGGGCAATTAATATTAGTTACTTAAGGTATTGGTTGAATTATTCAGAATTATCTCTAAATCCACATTGGGTAAATTTAGAAATTAAACCGATACAAAATTTTTCAATTAGCTCTATTTTGGGAGCTGCTCTCCATTTTACTCTTACTAAATTATATAAACAAATTGATAATCCAATGGCTAAACATACACTACGTATATGGTTTCAATTCCGGAGATTTTTTGGCCTAACTCATTTTATCTTGGAAACTCCTATTGTACTAAATTTCCTTTTTCATCCCTCTCTAATTGATCAAGCTTATTTACTCTGGAAAGTTAAAGGTATAACATGCTTTTCGGATTTATTCTTGGATAACTCTTTCATGTCATTTGAACAATTATCCATGAAATATGATTTACCTCGATCTCATTTCTTTCGATATTTGCCAATTAGGAGTTTCTTAGTTTCGACTTTACCCTCTTTTCCCCAATTGGGAGACTATGACTGTTTTAGAGGATATACTATATTCAAAATTCCCTCCAAAAGGTGTGATATCTAAATTGTATAATATAATTACAAAAATAAATTCTGGGACTTTTGAAAAGTTTAAAAATGATTGGGAAAGAGAACTCAATCTTCATATTTCCAATGAAAATTGGAATAAAATTCTGCGACTGGTAAACTCTTCTTCTTTATGTGCAAAACATTCACTAATACAGTTTAAAGTTGTTCATAGAGCTCATATGTCTAAAGATAAACTCCATCGCTTTTATTCTCATATCGATCCTATATGTGATAAATGTCAATTGGAAATAGCTTCCCTTACACATATGTTTTGGTCCTGTCCCTCTTTACAGAATTATTGGAAGGAATTTTTTTCCATTATATCTACTGTTTTGAATATTGATTTACAACCATATCCCATTACTGCAATTTTTGGATTACCTATGATAGATTTGACTTATTTATCTCTTCCTGCGGATCGTATGATTGCTTTTCTTACACTAATGGCTAGAGGATCTATACTATCGAATTGGAAAGAGGTTAATCCTCCCACTGTTTTCCAATGGTTTACCCAAACTATACTATGTTTAAATTTAGAGAAAATTAGAAACTCCGTCTATGAATCCCCTTCTAAGTTTGAGTTAACCTGGCGACCATTTATTCAATATTTTCATTTGTGGTGAGTTGATCTGGCTCTGTTTTCTTTCTATGATCGGAGTGATCGGCGTGGTTTAGCTATATCTGTAGGTTTTTTTTTAAGTTTTTTTAATTCAGATTTGTTTTTTCTTCTTTTTTGGGTTTTTTTTCTCTTTTTTTCATATATTGTTATTAATTATATCTTTTTTTTAGAGATAGTTCACACCCTAAACTGATCTAAATTTTTTTTATATGATATATTTTTATTCTGTAATATTATTGTTTAATATCTCTGTATTAATTCATTACTTACTATGTATTTTTTATATCTCTTTGAACTGTATGTGTTTATAAATTATAATAATAATAAAAAGATTGAAAAAGAAAAAGAAAAGTCTTTTCTGGAGGGGTTCTTCTTTCTTCTTTAGCTTGGCTTCGTAGACGAAGATTTATGGAGGGGTAATGTCCACGTCAGCTGCAGGCTCGTTTGTGGCTGACAAGTCCAATGCGGGACAGGCAGACACGGTTGCAGCGGTTGCAAGGGAAAATTGGTTGGTTGGGATTGGGTGTTGGGTTTTTCCTTCTTTGTCTTTTGTCAGTGTGGTGGACTCTGCGGTCTTCTTCAAAGGAGGTTGCTGCCCGCCGAACTGTGAGGCGACAAGATGCACGGTTTAGGCGATATCAGCCCACTGGCGGTGGTCAATGTGGCAGACACCAAGAAATTTCTTTAGGCAGTCCTTGTACCTCTTCTTTGGTGCACCTCTGTCAGCCAAACAGGAGTGTGGGAATGACAACGGCTCTGTATACGCTAATCTTTGTGAGGTTTTTCAGTTGGTTGTTTTTCCAGACTCTTTTGTGTAGTCTTCCAAAGGTGCTATTTGCCTTGGCGGGTCTGTTGTCTATCTCGTTTGCAATCTGAATGTAGAGGGGAGTTGTGGTTGCCCGGCAGGTGACAAGGAAACTCAGAGAGGGTGCGGGACAGTTGGGGTTTCAGGGAATTTTAAATGTGGGACTTGTTGAAGTATTTTATGTTTTAGATGTGTTGTCGTACCTTGAAATCAAAAAGGGAAAACTAAGAGATGAAAATCGGGAAAAGGAGAAAGGTGGTGGTGAGGAATTGAAAATGAGGTGTAAACAGAGTATGAGATGGCCATGTTGAATGATATGACTATAAATATTAATGGAATACATAACCAAATTAAAAGGAAGAGGTTATTAAATTTACTGAAAAAATAAAAAAAATAGATATAGCATTTGTGCAGGAAACACATCTAACTGAAGTGGAACATAATAAATTAAGGAGAGACTGGGTAGGGCACGTAACGGCAGCATCATATAATTCAAAAGCCAGAGGTGTAACTATATTATTTTGATTGGTACATTTTTATTGATTAGAGGAGGAAATAATAGATGCAGCAGGGAGTTATGTAATGATAAAGTGTCATATATATTCAGAATTCTGGAATTTGATCAATATATATGCACCTAATGAAGAGGATGAAAAGTTTATGCAAGATATTTTTTTGAAGATTGTAGATATGCAGGGGAATATATTGATAGGAGGGGATTTCAACTTTAATTTGGATCCAATGTTGGATAAAACTGGACAAAAGACAAGCAAAAAGAATAAAGTGGCCAAATTTATGGTTAAATCAATGCAGGAAATGAAACTTAAGGATATATGGAGGAGGCAGCACCCAAGGAAGAAGAAATACTCATATTATTTGAGTACACATAAAACATGCTCAAGGATTGTCAGCCCATATTGAAGGGAGAGTTAGGAAAACGGAATATAAAGCTAGATTGCTATCTGATCATTCACCCCTGTTATTAGCAACAGAACTGGAGGACATCCTACCAAGAACATATAGATGGAGGTTAAACTCCATGCTACTTAAAAGACAGGAATTTAGATAATTTATTGAACGCCAAATTAAAATGTACTTTGAAATAATTAAGGAATTAGTGAAAGACAAATTTATATTATGGGATGGAATGAAAGCATTCATTAGAGGGCAGATAATAAGTTATGTAACTCAGATGAAAATTGACTACAATCAGGAAATAGAACAGTTGGAAAGGGAAATAGTAAGTACAGAAAAAGAACTAGGAACAAGGGAAGATACAACAAAAAGAAGAGAATTGGCAGACAAAAAAATAAAATACAAACATTAAAAATGTATAAGGTAGAGAAGAACATAATGAAAATAAAACAGAAGTATTACAAGCTAGGAGAAAAAAGCACACAAAATATTAGCCTGGCAACTTAAAACAGAACAATCTAAAAGAACTGTATTGGCATCAAGGAAAAAGGACAAACAAATTACATATAACCCAACAGAGATTAATGAAAACTTTAAGGAATTCTATGAACAATTATGCTGAACTGAGAACGAGGGGAAAGAAGACAAAATAGATGAATTTTTAGCTAAAATTGAACTACCAAAATTGCAAGAAGAGGAGCAAAACAAATTGATAAAACCATTTGAAATAGAGGAAATACAGGATATATTAAAAAGCTGCCAAACAATAAAACGCCCGGAGAGATGGACTCCCAATAGAATTCTATAAAACAGTTAAGAGTTATTAATTCCTCCTCTCCTGGAAGTAATGAACCAGATAGAAGACAAACAAAACTTGCCAGATTCATGTAAATCAGCAATAATTACAGTAATACCAAAGACGAGGAAAGATCCACTAACACCAGCATCATATAGACTAATATCTCTACTTAATTCAGATTACAAGATAATAGCAAAACTATTAGCAAACAGATTGGCTGACTGTGTACCAAAAATAGTAAAACAAGATCAACCTGGATTTATTAAGAAAAGACAAACAGCGGACAGTATCTGTAAGTTCATTAATTTAATCCATGCAGTACAAGGAAATAAGATACCAACAGTAGATGTTGCTTTAGGTGCAGAAAAAGCCTTTGACAGGGTAGAATGGAATTATTTATTCAAAGTATTACAGAGGTTCAACCTACCAGAAAAATATATTAATTGGATTAAAGGATTATATAAGGGACCATTGGCGAAGGTGACAGTAAATGGATATGTATCGAACCAATTTAAATTAAGTAGGTCAACTAGGCAGGGGTGTCCACTATCTCCTTCACTGTTTGCTTTAGCAATAGAACCATTGGCAGAACTGATAAGAACATAAAATAAAATAAAAGGGATAAAAATAAAGGAGAAGGAGTATAACATCAGCTTATTTACAGATGGCCTGGAAGTCACTCTGAAGAAAACTGAGGTCCTCCATCAGCCAGCTCCCCACCATGACTACCAGCCCCCCCCCCCCCCCCCACATCTCCATCGGGCACACAAAACTCAAAACGGTCAACCAGTTTACCTATCTCGGCTGCACCATTTCATCAGATGCAAGGATCGACAATGAGATAGACAACAGACTCGCCAAGGCAAATAGCGCCTTTGGAAGACTACACAAAAGAGTCTGGAAAAACAACCAACTGAAAAACCTCACAAAGATAAGCGTATACAGAGCCGTGGTCATACCCACACTCCTGTTCAGCTCCGAATCATGGGTCCTCTACCGGCATCACCTATGGCTCCTAGAACGCTTCCACCAGCATTGTCTCCGCTCCATCCTCAACATCCATTGGAGCGCTTTCATCCCTAACGTCGAAGTACTCGAGATGGCAGAGGTCGACAGCATCGAGTCCACGCTGCTGAAGATCCAGCTGCGCTGGATGGGTCACCTCTCCAGAATGGAGGACCATCGCCTTCCCAAGATCGTGTTATATGGCGAGCTCTCCACTGGCCACCGTGACAGAAGTGCACCAAAGAAAAGGTACAAGGATTGCCTAAAGAAATCTCTTGGTGCCTGCCACATTGACCACCGCCAGAGGGCTGATATCGCCTCAAACCGTGCATCTTGGCGCCTCACAGTTTGGCGGGCAGCAACCTCCTTTGAAGAAGACCGCAGAGCCCACCTCACTGACAAAAGGCAAAGGAGGAAAAACCCAACACCCAACCCCAACCAACCAATTTTCCCCTGCAGCCGCTGCAACCGTGTTTGCCTGTCCCGCATCGGACTTGTCAGCCACAAACGAGCCTGCAGCTGACGTGGACTTTTACCCCCTCCATAAATCTTCGTCCGTGAAGCCAAGCCAAAGAAAGAAGATTTACAGATATCAATAAAAGAACTACACAAAAAATTGAAGGAATATGGAGAAATATCAGGGTACAAGATCAACACAAATAAAAGTGAAGTTATGCTAATGAATAATGCCGATTACACAGAGTTTAAAAAAAGAATCACCATTTAAATGGCAAAAACAAGCAATCCGATACCTTGGTATTAGATTAGATAATAATTTAGGCCACCTATACAAATTAAATTATCAGTCATTAATGAAGAAATTACAGGATGACTTAGAACATTGGAAAGAATTTCCACTAACATTGATAGGGAGGGTAAATTGCATTAAAATGAATGTCTTCCCAAGGATACAATACCTATTTCAATCATTACCAATTCCCTTAACAGAGTAATTCTTCAATGAACTAAAGAGAATAATAAGAAAATTCTTATGGAACGGGGGAGAAATGGAAGATAACGCTAGATAAATTAACAGAGTGGTACAAACAAGGTGGTTTGCAGCTACCAAACTTAAAAAATTATTATAGAGCACCACAATTAAGGTATTTATCAGATTTTTATCAAACAAGGGAAAAACCAGATTGGACCAATATAGAGCTAGATAAAATAGGGGAGAAGGTACCAGAACATACACTTTATAAGTCGGATGAAAAACTGGTGCAATATAAAAGTTCACCAGTACTGCATCATTTACTCAACATATGGAAGAAGATTCACGTAGAAAGGGAAATAAAAAAACAAATTATCAACTACCAAAATTATGATTGACACAAAAATCAACGAATCCCTTTCACAATAGATAACCATTCCTTTAGAGAACGGGAGAGAAAAGGAATTAAAAGAATAGAAAATTGTTTTTTGGGGAATAATTTATTAACATTTGAACAAATGAAGTACAAATATGGAATAACTCATGGTACAATGTTTGCATACCACCAACTGAAAACCTATTTAAAGGACAAATTGGGAAGCAGACTGAGATTACCAGAAGGAAGCAGCTTTGAATATGTGATTACAGACACAATGATAATTAAAAGGCAGTTTACCTCCCAACAAAGCTTGAAAAACTCATGCAGTTTGGCATGCAGAGTTTTGCCGCCAGCCTTCCAGACTTCTGGGGGGATTCCATCCATACCTGCTGCTTTGCCACTTTTCAGTTGTTCGATTGCCTTATATGTCTCATCCAGGGTGGGAACCTCATCCAGCTCTAGCCTTAGGGGCTGTTGAGGGAGCTGGAGCAGGGCGGAATCTTGGACTGAGCGGTTGGTACTGAAAAGAGATTGGAAGTGTTCTGACCATCGGTTGAGGATGGAGATCTTGTCGCTGAGGAGGACTTTGCCATCTGAGCTGCGCAGCGGGCTTTGGACTTGGGGTGAGGGGCCGTACACAGCCTTTAGAGCCTCATAGAAACCCCTGAAGTCGCCAATGTCCGCGCTGAGCTGCATGCCAAACTGCATGAGTTTTTCAAGCTTTGTTGGGACCAAGGTAAACTGCCTCAGGATCTTCGTGATGCCACCATCATCACCCTGTACAAAAACAAAGGCGAGAAATCAGACTGCTCAAACCACAGGGGAATCACGTTGCTCTCCATTGCAGGCAAAATCTTCGCTAGGATTCTACTAAATAGAATAATACCTAGTGTCGCTGAGAATATTCTCCCAGAATCACAGTGCGGCTTTCGCGCAAACAGAGGAACCACTGACATGGTCTTTGCCCTCAGACAGCTCCAAGAAAAGTGCAGAGAACAAAACAAAGGACTCTACATCACCTTTGTTGACCTCACCAAAGCCTTCGACACCGTGAGCAGGAAAGGGCTTTGGCAAATACTAGAGCGCATCGGATGTCCCCCAAAGTTCCTCAACATGATTATCCAACTGCACGAAAACCAACAAGGTCGGGTCAGATACAGCAATGAGCTCTCTGAACCCTTCTCCATTAACAATGGCGTGAAGCAAGGCTGTGTTCTCGCACCAACCCTCTTTTCAATCTTCTTCAGCATGATGCTGAACCAAGCCATGAAAGACCCCAACAATGAAGACGCTGTTTACATCCGGTACCGCACGGATGGCAGTCTCTTCAATCTGAGGCGCCTGCAAGCTCACACCAAGACACAAGAGAAACTTGTCCGTGAACTACTCTTTGCAGATGATGCCGCTTTAGTTGCCCATTCAGAGCCAGCTCTTCAGCGCTTGACGTCCTGCTTTGCGGAAACTGCCAAAATGTTTGGCCTGGAAGTCAGCCTGAAGAAAACTGAGGTCCTCCATCAGCCAGCTCCCCACCATGACTACCAGCACCCCCACATCTCCATCGGGCACACAAAACTCAAAACGGTCAACCAGTTTACCTATCTCGGCTGCACCATTTCATCAGATGCAAGGATCGACAATGAGATAGACAACAGACTCGCCAAGGCAAATAGCGCCTTTGGAAGACTACACAAAAGAGTCTGGAAAAACAACCAACTGAAAAACCTCACAAAGATAAGCGTATACAGAGCCGTTGTCATACCCACACTCCTGTTCAGCTCCGAATCATGGGTCCTCTACCGGCACCACCTACGGCTCCTAGAACGCTTCCACCAGCGTTGTCTCCGCTCCATCCTCAACATCCATTGGAGCGCTCACACCCCTAACGTCGAGGTACTCGAGATGGCAGAGGTCGACAGCATCGAGTCCACGCTGCTGAAGATCCAGCTGCGCTGGATGGGTCACGTCTCCAGAATGGAGGACCATCGCCTTCCCAAGATCGTATTATATGGCGAGCTCTCCACTGGCTACCGTGACAGAGGTGCACCAAAGAAAAGGTACAAGGACTGCCTAAAGAAATCTCTTGGTGCCTGCCACATTGTCCACCGCCAGTGGGCTGATAACGCCTCAAACCGTGCATCTTGGCGCCTCACAGTTTGGCGGGCAGCAGCCTCCTTTGAAGAAGACCGCAGAGCCCACCTCACTGACAAAAGGCAAAGGAGGAAAAACCCAACACCCAACCCCAACCAACCAATTTTCCCTTGCAACCGCTGCAATCGTGTCTGCCTGTCCCGCATCGGACTGGTCAGCCACAAACGAGCCTGCAGCTGACGTGGACTTTTTTACCCCCTCCATAAATCTTCGTCCGCGAAGCCAAGCCGAAGAAGATAATTAAAAGATTTATAACAAAATGTACATCAAGCTGCAAGAGAAGGAAAATGATGAAATAAGCTATAAACCCAAACAAAAATGGGAAAAATATTTAAACAAAGATAAAAAAAATGAAATATGGGAAAAGCTATGCTCTGGAACTATGAAAAATATAATAAACATGAGGTTACGCATGATACAGTATAATTGGTTACACAGGCTATATATCACGCCCCAAAAGTTAAATAAATGTGATCCAACATTATCAGATAGATGTTTTCACTGTAAGAAGGAAACAGGAACAACAGTACTTGGAATTTGGGCATGCGAGGAAGTGAAAAAGTTTTGGGAAGATCTAAATCAGATATTAAATAAAATCACAAAAAGCAACATACCAAAAAATCCATAAATCTTTCTTCTAAGTAATACAAGTAGTAAAGAATTAGGCTTCAAACTGGATGAAACACAAAAAAAGTTTTATTATGATAGCCTTAGCCTTAGCCTTAGCAAAAAAAAATGTATAATGTTAACTTGGAAATCAGATGAGAGCATGAGAGTACAGCAATGGTACATGGAAATGAATAAATGTATTCCATTGGAAAAAAATGACATATAATTTAAAAAATAAAGTCACATTATTTGAACAAATTTGGGACTTGTACATGGAGCACAACAGAGAGGGCTTGCCTCCGACCTCCACCCCCAAAATCATAAAATAATAAGACAAAATGACCTGATCCAGTGTGTAAAAGTAGATGACACAATTTTCTTCTTTATTTTCATTGTGTGATGACATTGTTTAATGGTTTTATTGTATTGTATATGTTGAACGTTTAATGGGTTTGGAGGGGGGTAGGAAGATGGGATGGAAGGTAGGGGGGAAAAATGGGAGAAATGCCACTGTGTATATTTAAGAGGGAAATGATTGTATGTATTTTGATTGATATGGTTCATAGTGTGAAAAATAAAAATAAAAAACAATTGAAGTCCCATACAAAGCAAGTCGATTGAGTTTATTGGAGGATGATGAACCCAGCTACATCACTGAATTGTACCTCAAAACTCTTGAGATCCAACAATCTTCAGCTTCTTCATTGATGACCTTCGTTACATCAGAAGGCAGAAGTAAGGCTGATCTCTAGTGAATGCACTATCCACTATTGAGAACATCCATGGGGAACACTCGCATCGGAGAGCAGCAGCAATCATCAAGGATCCACAACACCCAGCACAGGCTCTGTTCTCGCTGCTGCCATCAGGAAAGAGGTATCTGTGCCACAAGACTCACACCACTAGGTTCAGAGAACAGCTGCTCCCTCTTCACCATTAGACTCCTCAACAACAAACTCAATCAGGGACTCATTCAAGGACTTTACTTGTGAATTTTATTGATTTTTTTCATTTCTCTCTCGTGGTAATTCTGCCTCGCCTGCAGGAAAAGGAAGTCAGGGTTGCATATGATGTCAATAAATCTGAAATCTGAATGCACATGTTAATTCCATTTACAATGAACAAACTAATTCATGCTTGCACTAATCAATGAACTCAAAATGGAAACTGACAATGATACAATTACATTTTCAAAGTCTAAGCCCCCCCCCCACCTTAAAGTTCAATGCCAAGTCCCTCACTGTCTGCATCTTGTTGGTACCTCATGCACTACCCTAAATATTCATTCCTTTCACCACTGGCACAGTGTACAGTGGCTATAATGTCAACCATTTACAAAATGTACTGGAGGTGCATCTGCTCTGACGGCAAGTCCAACAAGTGGAAATTGAATCAGTTGTAGATTCCTCTCCATGATGCAGAACATTCTGGCTTGGAACTATATTTCTGTTTGCTTATTGTTACTGGTTTGATGTCCCAGAATTCAGCCCCAACTATTAACATAGCATCTGTCAGCTTGTACTCCACCCCCAACTTTTTAAATGTAGGCATACAGGCCCTTCTGGTCCATGAGCCCGTGCTGTCCAAATTCCCCAATTAGCCTCCAACCCCAGTACATCTTGAAGGGTGGGAGGAAACATGAGTACCAGAGGAAATCCATAAGGACATTGGGGAAGGTACAAACTTACAGAGAGCATTGGATTAGAGCCTGGGTAGTTGACACTAAAATAGCATTCCTCTAACTGCTACACTAACTGTTCCACCCCTTTATTCTAGTCAAATAGCCTTTATTTGTTGCTTTGAAACCACCCTGCAAAGCAGTACCACAGTAGAAAAACGAGACAACGTTCTCCAGGGCTATGGTGCTACATAAAAACAACACAAAACTAGTAACAGCAAACGTACAGTAGCACCTGGTCTGAACAGGCCACTGCAAGCGACTGCTGCGCTGCATCTTGGGCCTTAGCTGCCGCTGTATTCCCGCAGGACAATAAAGGATCTCTTCCACTAAAACTACAATTACACAAAACTACTTTAACAGGTTTAAGAAAGAGTGCTACATTACATTGATTGTCAAAGGATAGGGAATGGGTTCAGTAAAGACTGGTTGTAATATCAATAGACTTTAGGTGTTCAAATGTCCGTTAACTTAAAGGAAGATTGCCTCGTTATGTGCATGGTTTCATAACTCCAAAGGAAATTAGTCAATGACAATTTTTCTCAAGCAAAATGTTTCAGTAGCAATTGGGTCTAGAGCAGGGATTCTCAACTTTCCCTTCCCACTCACATCCCACCTTAAGCAATCCCTTACTAATCACAGAGCACCAACAGCATAGGGATTACTTGAAGTAGTATGTGAGTGGAAAGAAAAAGGTTGAGAACCACTGGGGTACAGCATTGCAGAAACTCTTATTATAAAATTTATACCTAAATATATTTATATCTGGAGATAACTTGGATTTTACCATTATTTGTAAGAATGGAAAAACAGAATGCAGGCTTGTAGATGACCTTCAACATAACTGAGCCAAACCAAACCTTGCAACCCCATCACCTAGTCTGCTGGTCACCAGTCATGTTTCAACACCTTGCTAGATGAAGTTGAGTGCAGAAGTATTGAGGGACACAAAGGCTATAAGGTGGCAAAAGAGAGCCTTAAAACTGTGGCAACTCACTTACTGGCAAGTGGACGTGCTGTGGAAAATGTGAGAAATTAACCTGAAGCCGAAACTGGTTTTCATCTGGGCTGATGACATCACTGATGATGTCACTTCCTGCTCATGTGACAGAAGCAAATAATGTATATCAACCCAGCATGCAAACCTGGAGGTGTTAGTTTGACACTAGACTCTACAGTAACTCGGTAATATGTGCACTGAAATCTATAGTAGCTCAGTATAAAATACTTGACTACAAAGTGTTGAAATTGCTTGAGTTATTTTCAAAACACAGTCTCTGATTTGGAGGTAATTTGAGGAACATGTTGAGCATTTACAGAGAATTCCAACCTGTGAAAAAGAAGATTCACTCCTGAGGCTCTGCTGTTGCATGCTGAAAAAGAGCTTGATAACTGCACAGGGAAGCAAGCATGAAAATCAAAGTGGTACCAGCAGCCAAGAGTTGATTAATGGTTTCTCAGCATGGCTAAGAAATACTAATTTTGTAACAAAACTTGCAACCCATTGGTACCAGCTGCATTGCCATGTCTGTGACTGTTCCAATTACAAAGGCAGTTCATCTATATATTTGTAGATGTCCCTGCCAGCAACTATTCTGTGTGTGTTCAGATCTACATGGAACCATTTAAAGAGACTGGCATCAATTTGCCCCAATGGGTGGATTCCTATAAGAGTATAATTTTTTTAATGATACCATATGGCTATAAAGATCTCTCTGAAAACTCTACCAAATATATTAAAAGAAAAGAATTTCATTCCCTGATTGCAATGATGGTGATTGCTGTTAATCTTTTCATTATACTTAACTAATGTGATTTACTGTCAGAAAAATCTCAGCTACATGGTCAGGCACAACTACTGCATGGAGTTGCAGGGCAGGGGATGCTCACTCCTGCTTATCAAACCCATCTAACTTTGAAGTCCAAGGGCAGAGTCAGTTGATGCAGTCAATGAGGCTGCGGGTTGTTCAGTGTCTGAATGAAACAGGACACTGGAACTCTAAAGTGGAGTGAAACCGGGAAGTCAGCAGGTGCTTTGGTTGTAGTGCAAGACACAAATGTTCTGGAGAACTCAGCAGGTCACTCATCATTAAAAGGTATAACCAACATTTTGGGCTTGAGCCCTCCATCAAGATAATATTTCCATGCATCCTATAGATGTCATGAGGCCTGTTGTGTTTCTTCAACAATTTGTGTATCGCACTGAAGTTCTAAAGTCCTATTTCCATTAAAGGGTTGGGCAGGGTTCTTCCTGCATGTAAAAACCTTCCCTTGTTCCAAGCTTAATATTTTGTCCATTACCATTGCTCTCTTAAGACGGATAAGAGATGGTTCAATGATATATATATAATAGTTTTAAGGAGCCTGACATGGCAACATTGATGTTGTTCTTGCCTGGGAGTCCAGAACTAGGAGTAGAAATTTAAAATATGCATTGGGCCATTCAGGATAGAACTCAGTAGAAATTGCTTTAGCCAGGTGATGGTAAATCCTAGGGATTCACTGGTCAAAATTGGTTGATTGCTGAGTAGATTACAGTGGCCAAGTACCAAGCTGCTTGTCTTTGGGATGTGGGAAGAAGCTGAATCACCCAGGGGAGATTGGAAAGGTCACAGGGAGACATGAGAGGTAGCACTGGATGTGAGTATTAACCTGGGTTGCTGGAGCTGAGAGCTAGTTACTCCACTAATAGAGCCATACTGGTTCCAGAACTGGTCTGAATATCTGGAAGACTGGACAATAAATCTAGAGGACACAAATTTAATCCATAGAACCATATATCACTACAGCATAGAAACAGGCCATTTGACTCATCTAGTATATGCCAAACTATTATTCTGCCTAGATCCATTGACCTGCATCCTGACCATTGCCCTAAGTATCCCTCCCATCCACGCACCTGTACAAATCTTTCTTAAATGCCAAAATTGAGTCTGCATTCACCACTTTGGCTGGTAGCTTGTTCCTCCCTATCACCACTCTCTGTGTGTTCCCTTTAACCTTTCCCTGTAATCCAGTTCCTCAAGACCTGGCAACATGCTTGCAATTTTTTTTCTACACTCTTTCAATCTTATTGGGATATTTCCTGTTTTTGGCAACTAAAATTGCACATTGTATGCCAAATTTGGCTTCACCATTGTCTTATACAACTTCACCATAGCATTGATGAAGGGCTAACCTATCAATACAGAAGTTATATTTAAATTATTAAATGGATTCAGTTTTTAAAACCTTGTGTTTTTGATTTTTGTTAATTTTATAATATCCCTTTAATGATAAATTGTTGTATGTAGAATTACCACAGTTATTATGACATCATATTTTGTAATATCCATGCTCCGGTCTTGCGTTGAGTCTTTGGAGGACTATGAAGGGAGAGGTAAGCTCTCGAATTAATTGTCTTATCATCTTATTAGTTTTAATCATTTCTAGTATCGATATTATTATACAGAGTACTTTGTTTACTCAAGTTATGAAAATCTTGATGCAAATTGATGGAAATATTATATGTTTATATCAACGAATTAAAGCTACTTACAGCTGAAAATACAAAGTTTGGTTTATTGGAGTGATAAGATTGTATTTCAGAATATCCAATCTTATGTTTCTAAGAAGATGGCATATTTTAAAATAGGGAAATCAGAAATATATGGAAAGGGTCATCTACATAAGGTAAGCCAGCATTCGTAAACTATCGGACAGTTGTAAAAACATATCTAGATCTTCAAGGGCTGATATCTGTAGTGTCCTTGTCTAGCCTAGCCCATGTACACAGCACTTGGCCCACCAAGGAGATCAACTCTTAACCATCACCAAGGGGCAGTTAGGGATGGAGAAGAAATGCTGACCTTTCCATTGATGTGCACATTTTAGTACAAACTAAGACAAAAAAAAATTAGTGTTCATCAACAATTGCAGCATATTGGGATATTCTCATGTAAGATCCCATTTTCTGGGAACAGAACTGCCTGGAATTGACGAAGTGGAAGTGTGTGCATTTCATGAATAGTGCAGTACTACGTCTGGGGACCTGGATAATGAGTTGAGTGCCATTAATAATTTCCTGGACTCTGGGGAATCATATCAGCTAGATAGATTGCCATTATTTGGCTGCTCTTCTGCAGACAAATTGATGATAGAGTTTGATCTGGTAAACAAACCAAAATGATGAATCTGTTTACTGTTATTTCAATGTCCTATATAAGAAGCCAGAGACATAGCAGTTAATCTTGGGTGGGGGGAGGGGGGGGGGCGGGGAGGGGGCTCCTGCCCAAAAAAAAATCAAAAAATTATCTTTAATTTTATTTCAGTTGTAACCATTAAAATCAGGGGCTTACCTAGGCCAAAATAATGTGTAAGCGCAAATCCAACATTTAGGAACACATTGATGGGAGTGCTGAATGCCCTCGCCCTTGATGTTACTATCTAGGCCCGGTTGCTTAGTAACATTAGACAGGCACATATAATAGTTACACAAGTTTTCACATGGAATTTTCCCGCATGGCCGATTCTCAGCTTGCGGGAATTCTGAATCCTTTGCGGGATCCCTGCAATCACGCATGTTGGTGAGAACTCTGAGCTAACTGTCTATCATTATAAGGTGCATTTTGAGAACAAATGAGGATTCTTATTTATCATTGTGAATCACAATAATACATAATTTATGGTCAACAATGTCTCAAGATTGGTTGTCTGATCTGAGGATTCTCTGCATAGAAAATTATAATCTGCGACTTACTGATTTTAAAGACATAATCAATAAGTTTGCATCTAAAAATGCTTGAAAGAAACTGTTCTGACTTTGTATATGATGTTGAAACATGTTCTGTGGGAACGTCTTCATTAATTCCATACCTTTGTAAACTTATTGAAGGTTATAAATTTATAAACAATTTTTTATCAATTCTAAACTTTCAGCAATGTTCTATAAGTACATAAAGAAGAGAATCTCGTGCTCAGATGCTATTAAATGTGAGCTTTACAAGGACTCTAGCTCCAGGCCTCCAGTTGCATTAATCTGGCACGGCTTGTCAGTGCCTGTTTTATAAACCCATGGTTGAAGAAACAGTTCTTTTTTTTAATGGATAGTCTGACATCGTTGTACCAATAGACAAAGACAAGTGTTACCATTTTAGATCCATAGGACATGAACATAATTTCTTCCAACTATTGACGCAGGAATTGGTACAAACTTCATTATAATGTTTGCAGTTAGCAAACACCAGCAGTTCCATTAGGAGGAAACTCTTCTTCTATGTGTTATGTGAAAATACTTCATGCTGACTTAAAGGAGTCTTTGGAAAGCTGTGAAAAGCACCACAAATTGGGAGCTGGTGAAATGGAACAATAAACCATCTTCTGAGTTAAACCTGAAAGTCTGCAGACGCTGGAGTCTTCTGGTTTTTTTCAAATTCTGGGGCACTGCCAGTTCAGGGGGGAATTTCTGCCCTGGCCTCAAGGATCCATTATGCTGCCGATAAGTTGTACAAACTGAACACTTCAATGCAATAGCCATTAATAATGAGTCACAATATGGTGGCTGGTTAAAGACAAATGGTCACAGCACTTTCAGAATCATGCTTTTAATTCTGAACATATGAAAGCCAAATGCAATTTTCCACCGAAATTATAACTTTTGTTCCGACCACAAAAGCTGTTCATATGATAACAATAGATCACTGAGACTCTGTTTCAGATAATTTGGCAGCAATTTAAGATTGCAAGCTTTATTTCTCAGCAAGAAGGTCCCTTTGAAAGGAAGTGGAAACTGCCAGGCTCAGTAGGTAAACAATTGCTTGTCAGATGCATATCGGTGAGGAAACACAGAAGGAGTAGCCTGCACCCTGGCAAAATCCTACCTCTAAAGGACAATTGTCATTCTCTCTTATCTCTCCACTCTGTCCCTCCTTCCTCATAACATCATTTACATCCTTCTCTTCAATCTTAATTATGGCATTATTTTCTCTCATTGCTGGGGTCTGTCCCCAGCAGCTCAATTAGCTTCGACCACCCCTCCATGGCCAATCGTGCTTAGCATCCAACTCTCACCTTAATCTGTTCAATGGAAGTGCTGCATAGAAACCAATTGAACCCTGAAAGACCTGTATAGAGTGGACATGGAGAGGTTGTTTCCTGTGATGGGGGAGTCTGGCACCAGAGGTCAGTGAATCAGCAGCCCCAAATGCAACAACAAACATTGACAGGAGTTTCCAGATTTTGTTTGTAGCCATAGTCCCTTTTAAACTGCAGCACCTGGGTGGCCCTCCTGGGACCCAGGTGCAATTACTGGGGCAAAAGTGCTGGAAAAGCACTTTTTAAATCGCAGGGGGATTGACCCATTAAATCACCAACCCAGTGATTAAAGGAGGATCCCGCCCGTGCGAAGATATGTTACGCACTCACGGGAAGTACTACCGGATGTTTGGATGCTGGCTGCCCAGAGACGCATGCACACAAACACTGATATCACCAGAAAGAGCCGGTCACCCATTTTCCTGCTCAAATCAGCTGTGGATGTGACCTAGGTAAGTTTAACTGGGTTCCCTGGCTATCTCTGACGTAGGTCAGAGACCTGGTTGGGATCTGATGTGGTTGACCTGGTCAGACTCTTTCAAACAGCTGCGCAACTAGTGCGCTAACTGGGCAAATTGCTGGGTTAACCCCATTTTACATGGCAGTTTGAAAGGGCCTAACAGCTTTCATTTTTCATTTCCCTCTTTTTCTTCCACTTCCTTTTTTATACATTTTATTTTCTTGCTTCACATCATGCTTTCCACATCTATAATATTTTACACCTTCTGTCCAAAGGCACTCAAAAAAATTAACCTAATCCTTCAAATGATTTATACTTCATAATTGTACAAGAGTTAAAAATATACCAGATGGCAATTCTTTAAGTGTGACCTAGATACAGCCAGTGTGCTACATTGAGAAACAGTTATAATTCCCCATCTAGTGCTATGCATGTGAATGAATCAATCATCAGCCTTGCATCTGGAGAATTAAAGTTTTGCTTCAGTTATTAGAGTCTAGTATTTTTGGGTTTTTATTTTGTAAGAATAAACACTTGCAACATTGAAGAAAAGATCATAATTGCAGATTTCATTTGTAAACTTATCTGCAGTAAATTGCACTTAAGTGTTCAAGTGGACTTTAAGTTAATCACTGCACATTTAAGACTCCTAAGATTAGGCCAACTAGACCGTCAAGCCTATATCACAGAATTACTGCTCTCTGGGAGAACCAGTTCCTTCTTATCTCTGTCGTATATTAATTTCTGAATCTTGAGGGTATATCACCTAGTTCTAGTGTCACCTGTCAGTGGAAACAACAAACTTAAAGTGGAACACTGTAAGTGATTGTTCCGTGTGGTATATAGGACTCTAATAATCAGGTTTTCTGGGTCATTATACATCACTTGATTAAATTAATCTGGCACATCCTGCCATGTTAGTTTTGGAGCAGTGATTTCTGTGTTTTTAAATGTAAAGGTGGTGCCTTAAAAAAAGCAGCCTCTATCCTCAAAGACCCCCTCTTTACCCTGCTACCATCGGGGGAAAGGTACAGGAGCCTAACGATGAGCACTCAGCGGCACAAGGACAGCTTCTTCCCCGCTGCCGTCAGATTCCTGAAAAATTAATGAACTAAAGATACTGCCTTACTTTTTGTGCTCTATTGTTTTTATATTTTATAATAATGTTGTAAGATGGTTGTATTATAAATGTTTGCACTATGACGCTGCACCAAATTTCACAACTTCTTCAAGACAATAAATCCTGATTCTGATTCTAAATTTTTAATGATACAGTCTGATAAATGCCTTTCTCGCCCATGAATTTCAATTTCTCACAAGTAACCTACCCCCACATATATTTTGGAGGGTGGGAGCAAACTGGAGCACCTGGGGAAAGCCCACGAGGAGAACATAATGTTATGTTGCAGACCAACAGCTTTTTAAAACACTATATTTCTTAATCTTGTCTCTTTGGCTTGGCTTCGCGGACGAAGATTTATGGAGGGGGTAAAAAGTCCACGTCAGCTGCAGGCTCGTTTGTGGCTGACCAGTCCGATGCGGGACAGGCAGACACGATTGCAGCGGTTGCAAGGGAAAATTGGTTGGTTGGGGTTGGGTGTTGGGTTTTTCCTCCTTTGCCTTTTGTCAGTGAGGTGGGCTCTGCGGTCTTCTTCAAAGGAGGCTGCTGCCCGCCAAACTGTGAGGCGCCAAGATGCACGGTTTGAGGCGTTATCAGCCCACTGGCGGTGGTCAATGGGGCAGGCACCAAGAGATTTCTTTAGGCAGTCCTTGTACCTTTTCTTTGGTGCACCTCTGTCACGGTGGCCAGTGGAGAGCTCGCCATATAATACGATCTTGGGAAGGCGATGGTCCTCCATTCCGGAGACGTGACCCATCCAGCGCAGCTGGATCTTCAGCAGCGTGGACTCGATGCTGTCGACCTCTGCCATCTCGAGTACCTCGACGTTAGGGGTGTGAGCGCTCCAATGGATGTTGAGGATGGAGCGGAGACAACGCTGGTGGAAGCGTTCGAGGAGCCGTAGGTGGTGCCGGTAGAGGACCCATGATTCGGAGCCGAACAGGAGTGTGGGTATGACAACGGCTCTGTATACGCTTATCTTTGTGAGGTTTTTCAGTTGGTTGTTTTTCCAGACTCTTTTGTGTAGTCTTCCAAAGGCGCTATTTGCCTTGGCGAGTCTGTTGTCTATCTCATTGTCGATCCTTGCATCTGATGAAATGGTGCAGCCGAGATAGGTAAACTGGTTGACCGTTTTGAGTTTTGTGTGCCCGATGGAGATGTGGGGGGGCTGGTAGTCATGGTGGGGAGCTGGCTGATGGAGGACCTCAGTTTTCTTCAGGCTGACTTCCAGGCCAAACATTTTGGCAGTTTCCGCAAAGCAGGACGTCAAGCGCTGAAGAGCTGGCTCTGAATGGGCAACTAAAGCGGCATCATCTGCAAAGAGTAGTTCACGGACAAGTTTCTCTTGTGTCTTGGTGTGAGCTTGCAGGCGCCTCAGATTGAAGAGACTGCCATCCGTGCGGTACCGGATGTAAACAGCGTCTTCATTGTTGGGGTCTTTCATGGCTTGGTTCAGCATCATGCTGAAGAAGATTGAAAAGAGGGTTGGTGCGAGAACACAGCCTTGCTTCACGCCATTGTTAATGGAGAAGGGTTCAGAGAGCTCATTGCTGTATCTGACCCAACCTTGTTGGTTTTCGTGCAGTTGGATAATCATGTTGAGGAACTTTGGGGGACATCCGATGCGCTCTAGTATTTGCCAAAGCCCTTTCCTGCTCACGGTGTCGAAGGCTTTGGTGAGGTCAACAAAGGTGATGTAGAGTCCTTTGTTTTGTTCTCTGCACTTTTCTTGGAGCTGTCTGAGGGCAAAGACCATGTCAGTGGTTCCTCTGTTTGCGCGAAAGCCGCACTGTGATTCTGGGAGAATATTCTCAGCGACACTAGGTATTATTGTATTTAGTAGAATCCTAGCGAAGATTTTGCCTGCAATGGAGAGCAACGTGATTCCCCTGTAGTTTGAGCAACGACAATGGGCGCCTCCTGTTGGAGCTCTGCGCAGAACAGCGGCTTGTCATTACAAACACCCTTTTTCAGCAGAGGGACAGCCTTAAGACCACCTGGATGCATCCCCGATCCAAACACTGGCACCTCCTGGACTACATCCTGGTGCGAGAAAGTGACAAACAAGATGTGCTCCACACCAGGGTCATGCCTAGCGCGGAATGCCACACTGACCACCGGCTGGTTCGCTGCAAGCTCAACCTTCACTTCAAGCCAAAGCCCAGGAACAATAAAGCCCCCAGAAAGAGGTTCAATGTTGGAAAACTGCAGTCAGACGAAGCGAGAGGAAACTTCCAGGCAAACCTCAAAGTAAAGCTTGACGTTGCAACCCGCCTCACGGACCCGTCCCCTGAAACCCTCTGGGATCAGTTGAAGGCTACCATACTGCAATCCACTGAAGAGGTACTGGGCTTCTCCTCCAGGAAAAACAAGGACTGGTTTGACGAAAACAGCCAGGAAATCCAGGAGCTGCTGGCAAAGAAGCGAGCTGCCCACCAGGCTCACCTTACAAAGCCGTCCTGTCCAGAGAAGAAACAAGCCTTCCGTCGCGCATGCAGCCATCTTCAGCGCAAACTCCGGGAGATCCAAAATGAGTGGTGGACTAGCCTCGCCAAACGAACACAGCTCAGCGCGGACATTGGCGACTTCAGGGGTTTCTACGAGGCTCTAAAGGCTGTGTACGGCCCCTCACCCCAAGTCCAAAGCCCGCTGCGCAGCTCAGACGGCAAAGTCCTCCTCAGCGACAAGATCTCCATCCTCAACCGATGGTCAGAACACTTCCAATCTCTTTTCAGTACCAACCGCTCAGTCCAAGATTCCGCCCTGCTCCAGCTCCCTCAACAGCCCCTAAGGCTAGAGCTGGATGAGGTTCCCACCCTGGATGAGACATATAAGGCAATCGAACAACTGAAAAGTGGCAAAGCAGCAGGTATGGATGGAATCCCCCCAGAAGTCTGGAAGGCTGGCGGCAAAACTCTGCATGCCAAACTGCATGAGTTTTTCAAGCTTTGTTGGGACCAAGGTAAACTGCCTCAGGATCTTCGTGATGCCACCATCATCACCCTGTACAAAAACAAAGGCGAGATATTTCTTAATAACTACTAATAAAATAACACATTAGTCATATCAAACCCAACTAAGTGCGAATGTATGTGTGTGTGTGTGTGTGTGTGTGTGTGTGTGTGTGTGTGGGAGAATCATTCCAAAGTTCAATTTTAGAAATCCATTGTTGAAATGCAGACTTTTAAACTAATGCATTTAAGTAATCACGAAGAAGATGGGAGAGACCGAGTGATCAGATTGCTGAAAAATCATGAATCCTTGTCGAGTTTCTTCCAGAGAAATATCCTTTTGTCCAAATGGTTGTCACAACTCCCCTTTCCCTTGCATAGGGAAATTGAAATGCGTGACCTCCACGATGCTTCCAAAGCCCAATCAAAGTAACTTTTCCTTGATTAACAGTGGGCTTCAATAACTCCCACGGCAGGAATAATCAGCTGAAATGTCATTCTTGCTCCATGTTCAATGAGATGGCCATAAAGTGCTGTTCCTTCAGTGTTTCACATACAGGACTCTCTCATCACCTGTGTTCCTGGAAAAAAAGCTCCCAATGTCCTTTCTTCTCTCCAAAGTAGCACATTTGGGGACAATCTGGTACTAGTTGATGCCACCCAGTGTCTCCTAAACTGTGAATAGTTGGTAGCCTGCACTACCCCTTAAAGTGCTGCTCACACTAAATGAAACGGGAGGTGGTTATAATACGAACTCCTTACAGAGAGTGCTGGATTTGAGCCCAGGTTATTGGCACTGAAATTCCATTGCACCAACTGTGACATGAACCTTGTGCAGTGTAAATAAAAGCTCTCACGACTGGAGGGTGAACATACACTTACAGTAGTCTTCAGAAGGGCTCAGGGTTTAGGTGGGAAACTAGGGTTATATAATGCACCACCAGTTCATTGCCTCCTGTTGGAGCTCTGCGCAGAACAGTGGTTCGTCATTACAAACACCCTTTTTCAGCAGAGGGACAGCCTTAAGACCACCTGGATGCATTCCCGATCCAAACACTGGCACCTCCTGGACTACATCCTGATGCGAGAAAGTGACAAACGAGATGTGCTCCACACCAGGGTCATGCCTAGCGCAAAATGCCACACTGACCACCGGCTGGTTCGCTGCAAGCTCAACCTTCACTTCAAGCCAAAGCCCAGGAACAATAAAGTCCCCAGAAAGAGGTTCAATGTTGGAAACCTGCAGTCAGACGAAGCGAGAGGAAACTTCCAGGCAAACCTCAAAGCAAAGCTCGACGATGCAACCCGCCTCACGGACCCGTCCCCTGAAACCCTCTGGGATCAGTTGAAGACTACCATACTGCAATCCACTGAAGAGGTACTGGGCTTCTCCTCCAGGAAAAACAAGGACTGGTTTGACGAAAACAGCCAGGAAATCCAGGAGCTGCTGGCAAAGAAGCGAGCTGCCCACCAGGCTCACCTTACAAAGCCGTCCTGTCCAGAGAAGAAACAAGCCTTCCGTCGCGCATGCAGCCATCTTCAGCGCAAACTCCAGGAGATCCAAAATGAGTGGTGAACTAGCCTCGCCAAACGAACCCAGCTCAGCGCGGACATTGGCGACTTCAGGGGTTTCTACGAGGCTCTAAAGGCTGTGTACGGCCCCTCACCCCAAGTCCAAAGCCCGCTGCGCAGCTCAGACGGCAAAGTCCTCCTCAGCGACAAGATCTCCATCCTCAACCGATGGTCAGAACACTTCCAATCTCTTTTCAGTGCCAACCGCTCAGTCCAAGATTCCACCCTGCTCCAGCTCCCTCAACAGCCCCTAAGGCTAGAGCTGGATGAGGTTCTCACCTTGGATGAGACATATAAGGCAATCGAACAACTGAAAAGTGGCAAAACAGCAGGTATGGATGGAATCCCCCCAGAGGTCTGGAAGGCTGGCGGCAAAACTCTGCATGCCAAACTGCATGAGTTTTTCAAGCTTTGTTGGGACCAAGGAAAACTGCCTCAGGATCTTCGTGATGCCACCATCATCACCCTGTACAAAAACAAAGGCGAGAAATCAGACTGCTCAAACTACAGGGGAATCATGCTGCTCTCCATTGCAGGCAAAATCTTCGCTAGGATTCTCCTAAATAGAATAATACCTAGTGTCGCCGAGAATATTCTCCCAGAATCACAGTGCGGCTTTCGCGCAAACAGAGGAACTACTGACATGGTCTTTGCCCTCAGACAGCTCCAAGAAAAGTGCAGAGAACAAAACAAAGGACTCTACATCACCTTTGTTGACCTCACCAAAGCCTTCGACACCGTGAGCAGGAAAGGGCTTTGGCAAATACTAGAGCGCATCGGATGTCCCCCAAAGTTCCTCAACATAATTATCCAACTGCATGAAAACCAACAAGGTCGGGTCAGATACAGCAATGAGCTCTCTGAACCCTTCTCCATTAACAATGGCGTGAAGCAAGGCTGTGTTCTCGCACCAACCCTCTTTTCAATCTTCTTCAGCATGATGCTGAACCAAGCCATGAAAGACCCCAACAATGAAGATGCTGTTTACATCCGGTACCGCACGGATGGCAGTCTCTTCAATCTGAGGCGCCTGCAAGCTCACACCAAGACACAAGAGAAACTTGTCCGTGAACTACTCTTTGCAGGCGATGCCGCTTTAGTTGCCCATTCAGAGCCAGCTCTCCAGCGCTTGACGTCCTGCTTTGCGGAAACTGCCAAAATGTTTGGCCTGGAAGTCAGCCTGAAGAAAACTGAGGTCCTCCATCAGCCAGCTCCCCACCATGACTACCAGCCCCCCCACATCTCCATCGGGCACACAAAACTCAAAACGGTCAACCAGTTTACCTATCTTAGCTGCACCATTTCATCAGATGCAAGGATCGACAATGAGATAGACAACAGACTCGCCAAGGCAAATAGCGCCTTTGGAAGACTACACAAAAGAGTCTGGAAAAACAACCAACTGAAAAACCTCACAAAGATAAGCGTATACAGAGCCGTTGTTATACCCACACTCCTGTTCGGCTCCGAATCATGGGTCCTCTACCGGCACCACCTACGGCTCCTAGAACGCTTCCACCAGCGTTGTCTCCGCTCCATCCTCAACATCCATTGGAGCGCTTTCATCCCTAACGTCGAAGTACTCGAGATGGCAGAGGTCGACAGCATCGAGTCCACGCTGCTGAAGATCCAGCTGCGCTGGATGGGTCACTTCTCCAGAATGGAGGACCATCGCCTTCCCAAGATCGTGTTATATGGCGAGCTCTCCACTGGCCACCGTGACAGAGGTGCACCAAAGAAAAGGTACAAGGACTGCCTAAAGGAATCTCTTGGTGCCTGCCACATTGACCACCGCCAGTGGGCTGATAACGCCTCAAACCGTGCATCTTGGCGCCTCACAGTTTGGCGGGCAGCAACCTCCTTTGAAGAAGACCGCAGAGCCCACCTCACTGACAAAAGGCAAAGGAGGAAAAACCCGACACCCAACCCCAACCAACCAATTTTCCCCTGCAACCGCTGCAACCGTGTCTGCCTGTCCCGCATCGGACTTGTCAGCCACAAACGAGCCTGCAGCTGACGTGGACCTTTTACCCCCTCCATAAATCTTCGTCCGCGAAGCCAAGCCAAAGAAAGAAGTTAATTGCACCCTGCCACCGTGTGGGGGTGTTCAATTAGATGAACCATACGGCCCTCTGACCTTTCTCCTGTATTAGCATTCATCCTTCATTCCCTCCACAGCAATATGTGCCTCCCCATCCTCATCAATTCTCTCCTAATTTTGAGATCCCCAGATCTGCACAGCCATGGGACTCAGGCTCCAACCCAAGCAAATCTTCTCCAACCAGTTGCTGTCTCACCTGTACCATTCCAGCAAAACACAATTGCTGCAGGCAAATTCCAAGGTTGTATTAAAAATATTAAGCAGTTATATTAGATTTCCTCACACACTTTATTCAAGTGAAAAGTTCTGGCTGCTTTATATTAGATTTCTCAGCGGAGATGACCAATAGTGAATCATTTCTGAATCTTTACAATGGACTTTTGTTTCTTCCATGAGGCATATGAAAAGAGAAAATTATGTCAGAATGCAAGCAAAAAATGACCAAGCATTTTATGACTATGTGGCCCAGATAGTGAATTAATTTAGATGACTTGCCTTTCAGCAATCCCATCTTTCATAATATTTTGTGAAATTAAAATTATTTAGTTTGTTACTGAATAATTGCTATAATTCTGAACAATTTGGTTAAAATTCTAATTGAAATCTTTATCTTTTGAGGTCCATTAGGAACTCATGAAACATTAGGGTCATTTAAGAGTCTCCTAGGCACATGGTTGAAAGAAAAAATGGAGGGTTATGAGGTAGGGAGGGCTTAGCTTTTTTGGGGGTAGGTATATATGGGCCAGCACAACATTGAGGGCTGAAGGGCCTGCAATATGCTGCACTGTCCTACGTTATATCTTTAAAACCCCATGATTGCAAGGATGTAATTTGTGAGGACTAAGAAGGAATAATTCTTTAAGTAGACATTTTTCATTTAATTTCAGCTGAATATAAATCAGGCAAGCAGCTAATTTAAATATTCAAATATTGTCTGTCTCACTCAGAATATTTTTCAGGAGAATTATCTCATTTTTCTTTCCGCTTCTGCGGAGGTTTCGGTTGACTGAACGGGGAAGGGATACAAAATTTGCTCACAGCCATTTTGCATAAAGAGATGCTTCTTCTCATCCCTGATATTTACAATCTTTTCATCAATTGGGAATATCTCTTGTACTTTTGTGTAATCACTGATGCATGGTCGAATTTGAATCACAGCATCTTAAATCCTGCTCCAACATCATAAGAGCTCCCAAATTATATCATATCCTTAGATGGTGACATACTTACAGATATTTACTTCTGAACTGAAAATTACTTTTACAGGCAACGACGATCTGCTTCAATGAGGCTTGGCCCCATCCAAAGTAGGAGTATGGAATCATTTTGGCAATTGGTACTAACCGAATTTCAAAGTTAGCGAACCTGTCGTGAACATTATCTTCTGGCTTCTTGCCTCATTGGGGTGGGTGAATTTGAGCATTGGTTTGGCTTTTGTTGGTGCTGTGCTAAGATAACCGGTGTTCGTGGAGGGGAATTTTGGCAGAGCTGACAAGCCAGGTGAAAATGCCATGCCAATGTTAGCTTCAGATGAACTTAATCAGTGAATGCAATACCAGTGGCTGATCGACTTTGTAAATTCATTGACTGACAGCAGCAGAACTCAGGTCTCCATTGCAGTGGAGTCTTGAAATGATGGCTTTATTGCCTACATAAGCAGAGGCAAGTCCTGAAGTGTGTAACAAAGTGAGATGGAGATCATCTGATGCATGCTAATCAAGGTCAGAAAGGATCAAAGTGCTTTGAGGCCCATGAGGAAAGGCTGAAGAGCAGCAGGATCAAGTGGAAGAGGACTTCCAAAGGCGGATGCCTTGCTTAGCAATTACAGCCAAGGAGAGGAGACAAGAATTGCTTGCTTGAGATCCAAGGAAACCTTTGATAGGAAATTGATTTTTTGATGGAGTTTGCAAAATACAATCCTCCAATGCCAATCAAAAGATGCTCTACAATCTTAATATTATTATGTCACTCCAACGGTCAACCAAGTGAAGCCACACAATGCAAAAAAAAATTGTCACGCCTTGCAGTACAGTTCCATGCGTACTGAACTTAAACTGTAAGGGTTGATGTCCTATGCAAATGATACAGTTGCAATGTGTCTGGTCCCATAAAGATTCAGGATTTATTAAGTTTTGGCACATGATCCCTGATGTAAATACCAATGCTCTTTTGTTTCAGGTTTATTATTATGGTTATGGATAAAATGTCTTTAAAATTGAGAGATTGTGGGGGGTTGAGTGTAGGTCATTTCACAGAGTAACACTTCAGAAAAGACATCTATTTTAAAATGCAAGAGCTTTGCTGAAGCTAGGCGTTCAGGCTCTGGTTGATTTTGCAGAAGTTCTTCAAAAGGGGGTACAAATAGAAAAGTCCAGGCTCAAGTACTGATAAGATCTTTCAAAGATTGGGTTTGGAGCCTTGGGAGAGGTATTTGTTTTTTACAAGGAGAGAGGGAAAAACAAATAGGATTCTTTTCTGAGAGAGAGAGAGAGAGAGAGAGAGAGAGAGAGAGAGAGAGAGAGAGAGAGAAATCAGTTCTACAGTAGCACTTGAGGCTGCAACATGGCAAGCTGGCATGCTTGTTGAAAGACCCCATTTAGAAGTCGGGTTGTGAGTTCTGAGTTCAGCCAGTTTAAAACCCTTGTAATTGTTATAAGAAGAAATAGCTGGCTAGAGTGTTACTACTGAAATAAGGAAAACAAGAGGAACTCTGTGGTGACCTAGAAGAAGAGGTTATCATTTGGAAAACCCATGTTGGGGCAAGTTTCTTCAGCAAGGCACTGAAGTGATTGATTGGAGGAAATCAGTTTGTGTTTGTCCAACGAGCAACAAATATCTCTCTGAAACCAGCAAGAATCTTCCTGAGTGGTAGCCATTTAATTTAAGCACCAGAGCCTGGTGGAGATTCATATATGTTAAATTCTGTGCACAGTATAAAAATTGCCTGATACCGGTGAACTTGAACAAGTTGGAAGTGAATGATTGAAGTCTGAAACAAAGAACTTTCCTGAACATATACACATTACATACACGTGCACTTAGAATTAGAAGGGGGTTAAGTTAGATTAAGTTAATAGTAATAAGTTAAAGTTTGATCTTTTTTTTATGTTTAAAGAAAATTAAAAGCAACTTTTGTTTAAGCAACCATTGTCTTGGTGAATTTCTATTGCTGCTGAGTTTTGGAGTCCTCTGGGCTCGTAACATTTTCAACTTGGATTGCGGCCAACTTTACATATTTTTTTTGCAGAGGCCAGATTTCATGTTAGCACCTCAAGCTGTTGTGTTTTAGTGAACCAAAATATCAGTGCAATCCAACTTCCAGTCACTAATTGCATAATCATGAACAAAGGATTTGGCACCAGGGCATTCAGCAGGTCTCCGCATTATTTTTTGATTCAATTATTCACAAAATGAAGTTGTCACACCCGCAATTGCTGAAATTAGGTACTACCTAGCAGACAATATTCAAATAACTGTACTCTTATTGTGCTTGCTTGGTTGGAGGTTATTTAACAATCACTGCTCTGTAAAATATAGATTAAAAAAACAAGATCCCTGAGGGCTGCCCAATGATCCATGTCCTCGGTATTCACTGGTTTTTATTTCAGCTTTATCTCATTTTTATTTCCAATCCATGGAGTGACGTGTGAAGGGACGATCAAGTTTGTGGCTGAGAATCTCCGGATCTTTGGCTTTGATTCCACTTTCAGTGACTTTGCATTCTAATGGAGCAATGCAACAGAAAATCAGACCATCTGTAGGTTGGCCAGTTAACTCCAGGTGCACTGCACTTTGAAGGATCTCAATTGTCTTTTGTCAACTTGTAATGAAATTGCATTGATTTAAAACAACACCCCAAAGTACTTCATTTACAATTATTCCCCACCCCCCCACCCCCCCAAAAGCTAAATGCTTTTCTGTTGATGAATATGAGGTCACGAATGGAATTTGTTTCTCTGTTGCTCGGGTCAGCAGAGTGCTTTTCTTGGCAACCATATTTTGCATTTGTTTATTGTTCCTGACTATGACCATAATCACATCCTTGAAAATCAGCATTACCATGGGTTTACAAAACTATTTGATTGATGTGGGGAAGACAGGAGGACCAAAGAGGGAAGCATAACATCATTGCACATCCCTTTCAAATCATATCAATCTGCAAATCACGCAAGCCCAGAAAGTGTATGGCGTGCCTAAGTCGCGCATAAAAATATTTTGCACATATTTTGTAAAGTTTGCAATTAATTCCGGCTTAAGTTCTCCAGCCCCCTTTGGGGGACAGGATCAGATCCTCCCTGCTGAAATTTGATCCATTAAGTTGTCCTTCCCCATATTTCATCCATGTAAACAACACTAGTAATGTACACAGTGCATGTTTCTGCTTCCAAATAGAAATTGAATCAAAAGGACATGGTCTGCAATCTTCATCACAAGGTAGGAAGAATATTAATGTGCTCTGGGATGGATGTTCATGGTATAGACCAAGCTTAGTTTGTTCCAAGCCTAAACAGGTGATGAGCAACTTACAGATGGCAATTGGGACCTAATGTTTATTAGTTATTTCCAACTGGATATCGATCTGGGTGCAAAAGTTGATTATGACGTTCAATCTGGGAAAATGTGAAGTGGTGCATTTTTAGAATGTCAAACATGAAGGTAGGGTACATGGTTAACAGTGTGCAAGAACAGACGGACCTTGGGGTTCAAATTTCAAGGTCGCCACGGGGGTTGATAGGACAGTTCAGAAGGCCCTATGGGATGCTGGGTTTCATGATCCAATTACACAGTGGGGTGTTAACTTCCAGATCTTGGAGTTCGCTGATCAGTTTTGAGGGGATAAAGGGTCAGTAAAGAGCATTTTGATGTATGCAACCTTGCTGTCCAGGTGTTCCAGGGCTTTGTGTGGAACCAGTGAGATGGTATCCATGGTAGATCTGTTCCTACGATCGTCGAACTGTATTGTATCCATATCACCGCTCAGAGAGGGGCTGATATGCCTCATCACCATTGATGTAAGTGCTATTGGTCAATAGTCATTAAGGCAGGTTACTTCACTCTTCTCGATTGAAGCCTGTTTGAAACAGGTGGATACCATGGCCTGCTTGTGTGAGATATTGATGATATCCACGAATACCTTGGTAAGTTGGTAAGCACAGATCTTTAATACTTGGCCAGGTACTCCATCTGGGCTGGATGTTTTCCTCAGATTCACTCTCCTGAAGGCAGCACACACGTCATCCTCAAGTATGGATAGGATGGGATCATCAGGGGACCTGGGAGTGAGGAGGGGTGGTCCTTTACTGTTACTGTTGGCAAATCGGGTGTAGAAGGCATTGAGTTTCTCTAGGAGAGAAATCAAAGAGTCATGACCAAGTCAGGTTTAATGTAATGAGATTCAGCACAGACTAAGCACACACATGAACAGACCACCACCCACACGCAAAGACAAACTGACATACACACAAAAACACACACACATGCACTGACACACACACATGCACTAACTGACAAACTGACATACACACACACTCATACTTACTGATAAACTGATATACATACACAGTTGCACTGATACACTGAGACAAACACACTTACTGACACACACACATGCTGACACACACATGCACTGACATATTCACATACACACACACACACACACACACACACACACACACACACACACACACACACACACACACACACACACACACACTCAATGACACACACGCACACACCTATTTACTGATACTCACAGATTCATTCAGAAAAACGGCTAATGGCAAGAGAGTTTAAAATCGGGAAATTCTTACTCCTATTATGTGATGATGTTCCATTTTATCTGTTCTTCTTTAAAAGGTTATATAATTACATTGAAGGCAATTCAGAAAAGCTAATGAGCTTAGGTCCAAATTGTCCACCCAGAAATTATGGTGAATGTAATGGTATGGATTGTGTATGCTAATTGACTCGGGCTGGCCCGCCCCCTGATGACACTCTTACCTGGACTCCTCACCTGGGACTCAGGCCATAAAGGTTGGGCCACCTTTCCCTTTCCTGCGCTTCCCTAGTTTGGATCCAGGCCAGCTCAAGTCTTCTGTGCAATAAAGGCTATCGTTCCCCTCAAGCCTTTGTCATTGCAATTATTGGGGCAACTGATCGTGCCCAACAGTGAATATTGTTATCAAAAAAACACTTCACTAGGTTATCTCTGTATCCAAATATTTTCTCTTAACATTTGACAAAGAAATTCGATGCAGATAGATTAAGACTTCAAAATAATGTCACATTGAGCAATTTTACCTTAGTTATTATTTTCAGATGGAGATTGGATGCCTATTTGCCAAAAGGGTTTGAAAAAACCAGGAATAGAAAACAGTAATCTCTGTAAAACTCCTGGTTATCCATAAACAATCACTGCTGAGAACAGCCACCAAACTAAATCATGATCATTCTGCTTCTGAAATGCAGAGAAAAGAACAAAAGGTAGGTTGAGTGTTGTTACACAGCTACTTCAATTGAAACAGCTTGAAGATAATCATGTACCACAAAGCTTTCAATGCAACAATGCAGCCATTTTCCTCAAAACAATGTTTAAACCAATATTAATTGAACCACACATATCAAAGGATCTCGTGTAACAGTTTGATATTGTCTTTGTGTTCTACAACACATCTTTCATCATTCAGTGACAAGGATTTCTGTGCAATGTGCTTTTCCCATGGTACTTTAACTGCATTTGTCTTCTTATGAAGTACAAATCTAAGGATAGATGAAACATCAGTTAACTAAATGCAAATTGAAATAACGTAATTTAGATTTCAGCATTAAATTTCACAATTTAATTGAGAAAGAAGAGAAAATCTACTTCTTCTTTGGCTTCGCTTCGCGGACGAAGATTTATAGAGGGGGTGAATGTCCACGTCAGCTGCAGGCTTGTTTGTGGCTGACAAGTCCGATGCGGGACAGGCAGACACGGTTGCAGCGGTTGCAGGGGAAAATTGGTTGGTTGGGGTTGGGTGTTGGGTTTTTCCTCCTTTGTCTTTTGTCAGTGAGGTGGGCTCTGCGGTCTTCTTCAAAGGAGGTTGCTGCCCGCCGAACTGTGAGGTGCCAAGATGCACGGTTTGAGGCGATATCAGCCCACTGGCGGTGGTCAATGTGGGAGGCACCAAGAGATTTCTTTAGGCAGTCCTTGTACCTCTTCTTTGGCGCACCTCTGTCACGGTGGCCAGTGGAGAGCTCGCCATATAACACGATCTTGGGGAGGCGATGGTCCTCCATTCTGGAGATGTGACCCACCCAACGCAGCTGGATCTTCAGCAGCGTGGACTCGATGCTGTCGGCCTCTGCCATCTCGAGTACTTCGATGTTAGGGATGAAGGCGCTCCAATGAATGTTGAGGATGGAGCGGAGACAACGCTGGTGGAAGCGTTCTAGGAGCCATAGGTGATGCCGGTAGAGGACCCATGATTCGGAGCCGAACAGGAGTGTGGGTATGACCACGGCTCTGTATACGCTTATCTTTGTGAGGTTTTTCAGTTGGTTGTTTTTCCAGACTCTTTTGTGTAGTCTTCCAAAGGCGCTATTTGCCTTGGCGAGTCTGTTGTCTATCTCATTGTCGATCCTTGCATCTGATGAAATGGTGCAGCCGAGATAGGTAAACTGGTTGACCGTTTTGAGTTTTGTGTGCCCGATGGAGATGTGGGGGGGCTGGTAGTCATGGTGGGGAGCTGGCTGATGGAGGACCTCAGTTTTCTTCAGGCTGACTTCCAGGCCAAACATTTTGGCAGTTTCCGCAAAACAGGACGTCAAGCACTGAAGAGTTGGCTCTGAATGGGCAACTAAAGCAGCATCGTCTGCAAAGAGTAGTTCACAGACAAGTTTCTCTTGTGTCTTGGTGTGAGCTTGCAGGCGCCTCAGATTGAAGAGACTGCTATCCGTGCGGTACCGGATGTAAACAGAGTCTTCATTGTTGAGGTCTTTCATGGCTTGGTTCAGCATCATGCTGAAGAAGATTGAAAAGAGGGTTGGTGCGAGAACACAGCCTTGCTTCACGCCATTGTTAATAGAGAAGGGTTAAGAGAGCTCATTGCTGTATCTGACCCAACCTTGTTTGTTTTCGTGCAGTTGGATAACCATGTTGAGGAACTTTGGGGGGCATCCGATGCGCTCTAGTATTTGCCAAAGCCCTTTCCTGCTCACAGTGTCGAAGGGTCAACAAAGGTCAACAAAGGTGATGTAGAGTCCTTTGTTTTGTTCTCTGCACTTTTCTTGGAGCTGTCTAAGGGCAAAGACCATGTCAGTAGTTCCTCTGTTTGCGCGAAAGCCGCACTGTGATTCTGGGAGAATATTCTCGGCGACACTAGGTATTATTACGAGGCTCTAAAGGCTGTGTACGGCCCCTCACCCCAAGTCCAAAGCCCGCTGCGCAGCTCAGATGGCAAAGTCCTCCTCAGTGACAAGATCTCCATCCTCAACCGATGGTCATAACACTTCCAATCTCTTTTCAGTGCCAACCGCTCAGTCCAAGATTCCGTCCTGCTCCAGCTCCCTCAACAGCCCCTAAGGCTAGAACTGGATGAGGTCCTCACCCAGGATGAGACATATAAGGCAATTGAACAACTGAAAAGTGGCAAAGCAGCAGGTATGGATGGAATCCCCCCAGAGGTCTGGAAGGCTGGCGGCAAAACTCTGCATGTCAAACTGCATGAGTTTTTCAAGCTTTGTTGGGACCAAGGAAAACTGCCTCAGGACCGTCGTGATGCCATCATCATCACCCTGTACAAAAACAAAGGCGAAAAATCAGACTGCTCAAACTACAGGGGAATTACGCTGCTCTCCATTGCAGGCAAAATCTTCGCTAGAGAAAATCACCTGTATCTAAATCTAATTTTGGAAAGGATTGGGAGCTAGATTCTGATCAGATAACAAATGAAAGTGGACTCCAAGCTGAAATTCTGCTCCTCAGTTGTTACCCACAATATGTAGAATAGACATCATGTCATAACTAAAGCTGGAACAGAATGCCATTATTGGCTTGTTCCTTCACTGCAGCGACTTCCATCGTCCAATTGGGATTTGTTCATTCTGGCCTGCAGCACTTAAACTTTGGGCTTCTAAGGAGAGAGCTGTACCAAGCAATGATTAGAGTACAACATGGCAATGGGGCCTTTGATTACACTGTCCAAATGAACTGTCTCAATTCCAATTGTCCACGGAATATCTTACATCTGCTTCATGATGATATCTAAAGCTAGATTTTGACCAGCAGATCTAACGGAACCAATATCCATGCAGGGCATCGTCAAGTGAAGCTACATCCTTATCACTATACGTATTTAATCTTAATCGCAACAAGGCTGCCGATGAACTCCGACAACCCTCCCACTGCAATAGTTTACTTGGTAGTCCCCAACACTTAGGCATAAAAGCAAATGTTGATGGAAGAGAAGGTCTCTAAGTTTGACTACTGGGTGATGAGACCTGATCACAAGTGTTGTTACACTTGTGTGACAGAGTATATGGAAATGATTTTGGGAGATAAATTGGGAAAGGTTTGTTAGATTAGGTCACATACAAACACTTTAAAACAGATCTTATTTAAAATAGTGGAGCTCTGCCCCATGATATACATATCGGCTCCAGAGCTTTTGCAAGATATTTGAAGAGTGCTCAAGAGACTTCACTAATGGATTGTTGTTAACAAAAGGCAACAGATGAAAGATCTTGGTGGAGCCGCAGATCGTCTGGAAAATAACTTGTTGTTCTAAGAGGGTCATGTGGTTTTGCAAGCAAAGCAAGTCAAACAGTTTTTCTCTCTGAGAGAGAGAGAGAGAGAGAGAGAGAGAGAGAGAGAGAGAGAGAGAGAGAGGAGAAGACTGGATGTCTAATATTTCACTTGGAAAAAGAGAAACAAAAAGGAACTCTGTGGAGACCTGAAAGAAAGAGGTTATAATCTGGAGAACCCTGAAGGGGCAAGTTTCATCAGCAAGTCATTGAAGTGGCTGATTAAAAAGGAACAACAAATCTCTCTCTGAAAACTTCCTGAGCACCTTTCAAGCACCAAAGCCTGGTGAATTTTATAAATGTTAAATTCTGTGTTCAGTGTAAGAATTTAATGCAACCAATGCACTTGGGGGAGTGAGAAGTGAGATTGGACTGTGAACCAAAGAACTTTTCTGAACCTACATACACATTACATACACGAGCGCTTAGAATTAGAGGGGGGTTAAGTTAGGTTAGTTAAGTTAAAGTGTGATTCTGTTTTCATGTTTAAAGATAATTAAAAGCAACTTTTGTTTCAGTAACCACTTGCCTTGGTGAATATCTATTGTTGCTCGGTTTATGGGTCCTCTGGGCTCGTAAAAATTGCAGTAATGTTTACATCAGTTGGTGCAGAAGAAGGTATCAAAAGCTCGCCAATCTGTAACGGTGACAGGAAAGAGGATATCCATTGTGTAAAATTCCATGGAACAAAGGATCAAATGTGAAAAATAATAGATAGTAATTTATACAGCATGAAAGGAAACAAGACAAGAAGAAGAGAAAAAACCCAGAATGAAGCAGATTTAAAAGTGACTGAGATGATGGATCCACTATTGGGTATAGAACGGCATGCAGTGTGAAAGAAGTGAAAGGAAAGCCGATATTATACAAACAAGAGGTAGATGGTTAATTACTGGAAAGAATCATGAAGATGAGGGCTAATGAGTATTGGTAATCAGTGAAGAGGTCTGACAGGGATTGGCAAACAGATCAGAGTGATGAAGAATCTGCAGGGAAATGCAAAGGTTTCAAGTTTGCGGGGAGATGGAGAGAAAAACAATACCTGCTTCTTTACAGTTGATTTCCTCTGTCTCTCAAGTTGAGATAATTTCCTTCAGTCTTTGGAGGTAGCAAAGTCATTGTGCTCTGCACAGGGTATCTTACAATACAACACTTTTAATTTTGTTGTAATAGAGATATTTGTCAGGATTTGGTAGGAGCTAAGCAAAATCAGAGAATACATCATTTAGAGTCCAGAATATAAATTAAAAAGCAAGACTTGAGTTTTAATTTTTGTTCCAGGAAGATTATGTACCTTCCTATCCCTACTTTTCCTCAAAATAAAGAATAGAAAGCTTCTAATTCTTCCTCTCAGACTCCATTCCAAATGATATTCCATTCTATAAGATATTCTACCTCAGTGCAACTTGGATGTACTGTCTTTGATTCCCTTAAAATCCAAAAATCTATTGTGGTGGTACACCACTGGCCTACTGCAGGGGGCAACCTCTGTATGTGCACCTGGCCGGCTATCAATCAGCTGACCTGAATAGATCAAGCCCCACCGGTTGGGTGTTAATTACCCTCTGGGATATAAGCCTGAGCCGGCCCTCTGAAGACTCACTCAGAGTTAACAGCAGCACAGCCAGCCCTGCTTGTGGATGCCTTTGTTGATTAAATTGTGGTGCACTGTTAGACAGAAGCAAACACACAAAACCGAAGAGACTGTACAACAGACTGGGACACATACAGATAAATGATACATTTGCAACATGTATATGCATCTGTAAAAATAAATAATTATGGTTAAATAAATAGTAGAGTCTTGGAGGGTTTGTACGAGCAGTTCATTCAGCTGCTCAGCAGTCTTGCTGCCCATGAAGAAACTCTTTTCAGCTTGGTGGCTCTCGCTCTGATCTCTTTCCTGAAGAGAGCAGCTGCTTTCATCTCAGACCTGAACCTTGAATCCTTATTTTAAGACTTTATTCTTTGTCCCAGACATAGCAATTGTACATATTGTAACAAAGCCTCCTTTTATTCGTCAAAGTTTTGTTAGTTTAGGTCCATCCTGCTTAATCTCCACTCACAGAAGAAACCCATTGCTCCAGGAATCAATCAGATGAACCTTTATCACATTTCCTCTTTCATTTCTTTTGGGGCGGAGACTATTCCTCCATAAAATTTTCCAGATCTGAACCCCATATGATTCTGGAATGTCTTTATTTTAGTACTCTTGGCCATCTAAAACAAAGGCTGACATACTGTTTGCCTTCTGAATTGCACATTGATTTTTACTGGTATGTTATGTATTTCCAGTTTCCTATGAACATCTTAAAATCTACTTTCACAGTTTTTTTTTCAAACAAAGCTAGTGACCTCACATTTATCCTTAATTTTTTTCTGGTATGTTTTCACCCATTAACGTTGTCTGAAGAGGGTGCACACAGCATCTTTTCAGCTGCTCCCATTGGGGAAAAGATCCAGAAGTATCAGAGCCAGAACCACCAGGCTGAGGAACAGTTTCTTCCCCCGGGCAGTGAGAATGATGAACAACCTTCCCCCCGCCCCCCCCCAAGGAACCTGCTCACACTAACCATCCGAGGCTCTAATTTGTATAAAACAATATTTATTTTTATAGATAAAAATACTTGTCCTGCATCTGGACTGTTTGCATGTGTGTTATGTCTGCGTGTTTTGTACAAACGACCAGAGAATCCTGTTTCATTGGGTTGAACTTGTACAATCAGATCACAATAAACTTGACCTATATCCATCCTGAAGACTATTTACCTTTCTAAAAACTCATTTTGACACGGCTTTGTATTATCAAAGTTCAAAGTTCAGATTTATTGTCAGAGTATATATTTGAGATCACATACAATCCTAGGACTCTTTTCTAAGGGCCACGGAGAATTTCTAGTTGTAGGTTGTGCAAAAATCTGTACTTAAGAAAAGATATGTATACAAAAGGGAGAAACGTAAACAAAGAAAGATGTTCAAACAAACTGACTGTGCAATACAGAAAATAAATATCCAATAATAAATAAGTAAGAGACTTCAAATTAGTTTGTAGTTGAGGGGTCTGATGGTGGAGGGGTAGCAGCTGTTTCTGAACCTGATGGTGAGAGTGTTTCCTGTCGGCAACAGTGCAAACAGAACATGTGCTGGGTGTTGTGGTTCCTTGATAATTGCCTCTGCTCTCCAACAGCCACATTCCAAGTAGATGCTCCCTATGGTGAGGGGGGGTGGGTGTGGGGGGGGAGGAGGAGAGAGTTTTGCCTGTGATGTACTGGGCTGTGTCCATTACCTTTTGCAGAGTTTTCTGCTCAGGCATTATTGGTGCCCCCATATCAGGCCATGATGCAACCAGTTCGCCCACTTTCCAATGCACATCTGAAGATGCTTGTCAAGGTTTTAGACGTCCTACCATACATCTGCCAACTTGGGAGAAAGTAAAATCACTGACTCACTTCCTTCACAATGACATTCATGTGTGGGTTCTAGGAAAGCTCCTTTGAAAGAGTGTATCCCAGGAATTTACATTTTTTCACCCTCTCGACCTCCCCAGTGATTTGGTCGCATTGAGTGCAAGGTTGTTGACAGTGCACTGTTCAGCCGAGTTTTCAATCTCCCTCCTGTATGCTGACTCATTGACATCTTTTATACAATCCTCTACCGTGGCATCGTCAACAGATTTGTAGATAGTGTAATTGCCATACCGAGCCACATAGTCATAAGTGTAAAGTGAGTAGAACAGGGGGCTAAGGACAAAGCTGATTGTGGAGGAGACATTCTTACCAATCTTCACTGATTGTGGCCTGCAGATAATGAAATCCGGATCCAATTACACAGTGGGGTATTGAGGCTAAGGTCTTGCTGATCAGTTTTGATGGGATGATAGTGTTGAATGCCGAACTGTGGTTGGTAAGGGGCATCCTGACATGTGCATCTTTGCCGTCCAGGCATTCCAGAGCTTCCAGAGCCAGTGAGATGGCATCTGCCATTTGCTGCCAGAAGGGATCCATGTCATTGCTCAAACAGGAGCTGAAATGCTTCAACACTAGACTCTCAAAACACTTCATCACTGAATGTGAGTGCCACTCATCAGTAGTCCTTTAGCCAGATTGCCACACTCTTCTTGGGCACAGGTACAATGGGGACATGTTTAAAACAAGTGGATTACCATGCCCTGCCAGAAGGAGATGTTGAAGATATCCATTGAAACATTGGTCAGCTCAGGTTGGCAGTACTCAGCCAGGTACTCCATCAGGAGCGGGCGCTTCCTTTGGATTCCTTCCACTGAAGGCATCCCGCATGCCACTCTCAGGTACAGTCTGGAGAGAGCCATTGGGGCACTGGGATATGTGCAGTAGCTCTTCCTTTTTCAGGGGGTCAAATTGGGGGCAGAGGAGGCACTGAGTTTATCTGGAAGTGAGGTGTTGCAATATCCTACTGCACCAAATTTGTTTTTGTAGCAGGTTATGTCATTTAGCTATCAGCAATCTTCGGTTGTTACATTTGTGTCCCATATCCAAATTGTTGTAGATTGAGAACCACTGATTATGCACCCGACTGATTAAGTTAGTTTATCAATCCTTTATCCATATCATAATAATACCACAATGCCATGAAGTGTAATTTGGTTCCATAATCTTCCCTATAGCAACTGATCCTAAGCCTTCTAAAAGTCCATAAATACAACATAATCTGGTTCCCAATAATAATGTTGCTAGGCTATATTATAATTGTGCTATAATTTTAAAGGTACGCAGCTTTCTTGTGGACATTAAAAATGTTGTAGCTGTTCTGAGGAAAAAAAAATTCAAGGAAATGTAGATATTTTCCAAAAAATGCAGAATCATTGCCATGGTTACATATTTAGTTGCTGAGTCAAGCACTGACCTCCTACTAAATGTAATTTGATACAGTTGTTGTACAAACGAAGCATCTGGAAGTGCCATGCTAATCAGTAAATTATCTGCCTTAAGCTGAATATCTACTTCGGTTCATTTAGAAAAGTTCTATGATTTGAGTGAGTGAGAGAGAGGCAGAAGCCCCTTTCACACTTGCATCCCAGTAAATCGACCATTCAATGTCCCGGGATAGGAATGGGGGTTTGGCCTGTCACACTGGACCACTCCTAACCAGGACACTGAACGCTTTCATGCTTGCAAGGGTCTATCCCCGCTGTTTGGTCTGTTCTACCATTAATAGGAAGTGCCTGCAATGCAATTTCCCATTTCACACTTGCCACATCTCAACGCCGGCATCTTCAGTCACTGGGGATTGTACTAGGGGTCGAGGGTGGCAATCCCCGGCATCAGATGACATCATCTGATGCCGGCGTTGAGCAGATTTTGTTTTCACACTTGCCACTTTAAAAGCCGATTGCAGTGAACTGGGATTCATTGGTAGTGTGTTGTGCTGATGGCTGGCCCCGCCCCCATCTGCTCACATATAACCCTAGTTTCCCGCCTAAACCCAGAAACCTTCCAAAGACTACTGTGAAACCCTACCCATAGTTATAAGCTAATAAAAGCATTTGTTCTCCCTCCAGTGTGAGAGCTTTTATTCATGCCACACCATTGGCACTTGATTCCTGGGATCACTGGCAAGTGTGAAAGGGGCTAGAGACAGACAGATGGAGAGAGAGAGAGAGAGGGATAAGAGAGAGAAGAGTGAGAGAGAAAGAGGAGAGAGGGAGAGAGAGAGAGAGAGAAGAGAAAAAGAGAAGAGAGAGGGGGAGAGAGAGAGGGAAAGAGAGAGTGTACTGGTTATTAAGTGCTATGTTTTAAATGTGGCAAAAGTGTTAATGACATGTTGTTAAAATGTAGCTTGTACATTAAATAATAAACAATAATCAAGGACATGTCATCAGCCTGGTTTCTACAACTACTACTGGCACAACAGTCAGTGCATGGACACATTTTGAGACTACAGCAACTTGAGAATACTTTTCAGTCCAGTGAAAATGAGAACTCACACGAAGCTAATGCCAATGGGAAATGAAGTGAGAGTTACAGGAATGTTGACTGAACCGCTGCTTCCCCTAGTTCTATTTCCAGTCAGCAGCAATGCCAGACTAAAATGAGATAGAAGATAAAATGGACCTTGATCAGTATTTGTCATGTTGTGTCTGTTTCTGGTCGACTACTAATGGCTGCCCATTGTTTCAAATTGCAAAATTCGGTGACTGATCTGAGTAATACAAAGACATTACCATTGGTAATTAGAAAGTAGCTGTGTTCAGACTTTGGGGTTTGGTTGGTGTGTCCTGGAAGTCATAGGCACAGAAACATGCTCTTCGATTCACCGTGTCCATGCTGACAAGGTTATCTTACCATTTCTCACTTTGTTGGAGGGAGACTTTCAGATCCTCTGGTGGGCAGAAATTATATGCTGGTTCTCTTTAACCCATGAAATTGACATAGGGAATGTACGGGTAACATTCCAGCTATTTCTCTTTAAGCCAAATTTGGGCAAGATTAGAATCCCATTTTGTTTGAAATGCCATTCAATTACTGCCTTTAATGCAGAGGTTCAGGTTTTGCCATCAAACTTATACTTCATTTCCAATCTATTTTTAGAATTTGATTTTATACCTGTGGCTACTGCTTTGTTTTAACATGTTAGACTTTCCAGTTGTCCCAACTCTGAATAAAACTTGGCACTTCACAATTTTGCACCTTCTCCAAAATTCTTTTGATTTAGGACCATAGAAAGCTCAAGCACAGAAAACAGTCAATTCGACCATTTTAGTCTGTGCCAACTATTATTCCTCTAGTCCCACTGATCTGCTCCCATTCCTAACCCTCCAGGCATCTACAATCCATGTATTTATACAATTTATTCTTAAAGCTTAAGACCGCATTCACCACATCAGGTGGAAGCTCATTCCACACTCCCACCGCTCTCCCCTAATTGTTCGCCTGATCCTTTCCCTTTTCTGATTAAAACTATGACCTCTCGTATTTATCTCCCCCAATCACATCCACTCTATCTATACCTCTCATAATTTTGTAAACCTCTATCAAATCTCCCCTCATTCTTCTTCACTCCAAGGAATAAAGTCCTAACCTGTTTAATATTTCCCTGTAACTCAACTCCTAAAGATGAAGCAACGTCCTAGTAAATCTGATAACTCCATCTGCCAGTTTTTCTCCCATTTGATCCAGATCCCTCTCTCAGCTTTGAAAATCTTCCTCACTGTCCGCTGCGCCTCCTCTCTTTGTGTCATCAGCAAACTTGCTGATCCAATTTAACATTTGATCGTCCAGATCATTGATATAGACACCAAACAACAATGGTTCCAACCCAGATCTCTGAGCACACGACTAATCACAGGCCTCTATCTGAGAAGCAACCATCCACTACCACTCTCTGTTTTCTAATACACAGCCAATTTCGAATCCAGTTTACAACTTCTCCATAGATACCTGGTGTCTTAACCTCTGAACTAATCTCCCAAGTGGGACTTTGTCAAAGGCCTTACTAAAGTCCATGTAGATAATAATCACAACCTTTCCTTCATCTACCTTCTTGGTAACCTCCTAAAAAAAAACTGTGTAAGATTTGTTAAACACAACCTACTACACACAAGGCCATGCTGACTACCCTTAATCATCCCATGGCAGTCCAAATATCTATATATCCTATCTCTCAGAACTCCTTCTAATAATTTACCTACTTACTACTGATATCAGGTCTACTGCCCTATAATTACCTGGTTTACTTTTGGTGCCTTTTTTTATACAATGGGACAACATGAGCTACCTCCAATCCTCTGGCATTGCACCCGTGGCTCAGGACGTTTTGAACACATCTGCCAGGTCCCCTGCAATTTCTACACTAGTGTCCCTCAAGGTCTGAGGGAATATCATATCTGGGCCAGGGGATTTATCTACCTTTATTCGCAGTGAGGCAGAAAGCACCTCTTCCTCCTCAATCTCCATATGTTCCATATTCCAACTTCTATTTGTTTCCCTTCCTTCCTAATACACAATACCAGTTTCCTGAGTAAATACTTAAGTGAAAAACTGTTGATATCTCCCCATTGCATGAGGCTCCACACATAGTTGACCACTCTGATCCTCTAGGGAATGAATTTTGTCCCTTACTATCCTTTTACTCTTAACATACTTGTATAAGCTCTTTGGGTTTACCTTCACATTATTGGCCAAAACAACTATATGTCTTCTTTGTGCCTTCCTGATTTCCTTCTTGAGTATTTTCATGCATTTTCTGTACCTCATTTTCTCCTTGTTGCCTATACCTGCTGTACACCTCCCTCTTCTTCTTAACCAGATTGCCAATATCCATTAGAAACCAGGGTTTCCTATGACTGTTAATTTTGCCTTTAATCCTAATATGAACATGCAAACTCTGCACTCTCAAAATTTCATCTTTGAAGGTCATCTACTTACTGAACAAACTCTTGCCAGAAAACATATCTCAGTCCACTCTTCCCAGATCCTTTCTCATTTCCATAAATTTTGCATTCCTCAAATTTAGAATCCCAACCTGAAGACCAGATTTATCCCTTGCCATAATGACATTATGGTCACAGGACCCAAAATGTTCACCTACATGTACATCTATCACCAGGCCTGCCTTGTTCCCTCATAGGAGATCCAGTACTGCATCCTCTCTCATTGGTATCACGATATATTGATCTAGAAAACTTTCCTGAATACATTTGACAAACTCCCACCCATCCAGCCCTTTCACAGTATAAGGGTCCCAGTCAATATGTGGAAAGTTATAATCTCCTTTCACAACTTTCTGCTTCTTACATTGGTCTGCTACCTCTCTACAGACTTGCACTTCCAATTCTCTCTGACTATTGGGTGGTCTCTAATTCAGTCCAATCAATGTGGTCACATTCCTCAACTCCAACCGTATGACCCCTGTAGACGAGCTATCTGTGCTGTCTTGATTTCGCCCAAGTGAGCTATTTTCCCTGACCAGCAATGCCACTTCTCCCCCTTTTAACCCCTCCCCTCTATCAAGTCTGAAGCAACAGATTCCCAGAACCCTAAGATACCAATCCCGCCCTTCCTGCAACCAAGACTCACTAATAGCAATAATATCATAATCCCACATGCCAGTCCATGCCCTAAGATCATCACCCTTTCTAATAATACTCCTTGTATTAAAATAAATACACCTGAGAAGATTTTTATTACATACAAACCTTTGATTTATGTCCTCACATGACCTTTATCCTCCTTCTCACTAACTGCTCTAACATTCCGGTCCCTTTCCCCTTGAAAATCGAGTTCAAACCTAACGGGACAAGACCTACAAACCAACCCACAAGGATATTAATCCCCTTCCAGTTCAGATGCAATCCATCCCATCAGTACAGATCCCACCTTCCCTGGAATGGAGCCCAATGATCTAGAGACATGAAGCCCTCCCTACCACACCATGTCTCCAGCCACGTGTTAAGCTGCCTTATTTCCTATTTCCAACCTCCCCAGCACGTGGCACTACTGAGATTACTACCCTGGAGATACTCCTCCTCAACCTAGTGCCTAACTCCCTGAACTCTCCTTGCAGAACCCCCTCACCTTTCCTACCTACATGGATTTACATGGATCTATTGACAGCTCTCTCAGCAACTTTCTGGCTTGAGAAATTGTTCCACCTCCCCTCACTGTTGTCACTCCAACCATCCATTTGGCTATCATTACCTTTCACTGCATGTATTTCTTCTGTGTTTTTTTTTGCATGGAATCTTATTAAATGTGTTTTGAAAATCTCCAAGCCTCTTCATTTTGTTATCACTTCAAAGAAATCTGTGTCATCTGGCACTGAACCTGAAACATATGAATTAGAATTTATTGTCATGAACTTGTCACAGAATTTGTCTTTTTAAGATATCATTACAGTTCAAATATGCTATAAATTACATGTAAAATAAGTAGTTAGTGCAAAAGGAGAGAACGTGGAGAAATGTCTGTGGATCACTGTCCATTCAGAAATTTCCTGGCTTTGCTAAGTCTTTGTCACTTTAATTGTGTTTGAGATTTTAGGGACAGATTTTTAGTTCATTTTTTTAAAAAATCATTGCTTACAATTTTCATTTCATTACCTTTGGTGTAATTCAGACAAAGTTAAACCCAGCCGTGGAATTTACCATCAACTGAAGATTGTTAATTAACTGCAATTCTCTTGTTATTCCCCAGCTCTTTCACTGTGCAGATGAGTCACATTTTGGTCTTTTTTGTATGTTCATGGCAAGTGTTGGATTTGATCAATAACTCAAAACAAACATTATTACAGTCCAAGAATCCAGCTGCTGGGAAGAGTTGAAAAATTCTACTGAGTTCGCTCAGGACACCTTCTGGAATGATTTGTGCAACATTGCTCAAGGTTTGGCTGGGCACATCTGTTTGCCATTAAAATTCAAGACTCAATTTATTATCATAGTAATAAAACAGTGTTGTATTACATGAAATTTCTTTTCGCCTGTTACAAGACAGACAGATTCACCACCGGCAGGAATTGCCTAAGCGTCTCTTCCATTCTTTACAGGCAGATTTAGAGTCACAGAGAGAGAGGCAAAATAGAGTCAATGAGTGTCCATAGATTCTCCTCCAGCTTCCATAGCCATACAGAGTCCACTCCAAACCATTGACAACCCAAGCTCTAGATCTGAACTTCTGACACAGTCAGGGACCCTTCTACGTCTCCTCACATCCAGGTTCCGATACCTGGTACCCCTCCACTCAGTTGGAGCCAGTCTCCGGCAGCCTGCAGCCTGGCGTGAGTCTTCAGCACCACACAGCTTCTGCGCGTTCCTCATCTAGAGTCACCAGCAGGCCGCCACGGGTCCCTCAGCCATGGTCACCGTCCCAGTGGTCGTCTCCTCCACTTTTATTTCCTATGCAGGGTGGGGAGGGGAGGGGAGGAGGAGTGATATTCCCATCCTCTCGTGCCCTGCTCCAGTCCTCTGCTTCTCCAGAGTCCGCAGCCCTTCATGGCTGCTGCCGATTAATAGGCACCCGCCATCTTGGAAGCAAACTTGAGGTCATGGGTTTTCAAATAAAACCATTGCCAGCTCCCTCAACAGGCTGTTCAAAGCCTGCGCAGAATTAATGGCGGTCGACTGGGTGGCTGGACCCTATGGGAGCACTGCATCTCTGCTCCCTCGCTCCCGGCAGGTCAGCACCAGTGGCAGCATGGCTGCCAAAGTGGCTCTGGGAGCACCACCATCTTGCAAAAGGCATTAGAACAGTGAACTCCAGTGGTCAACATTGTGCACCTCTTAATCTGATTTGGACTTGCTCTGGTCTGTCATAATAAAGGGATCAACTTGAAATGTTGATAGTCTACTTCCCACCACAGATGCTGCCGTACCCTCTGACTTTCTCCAGCAGCTCTGTATTTTTTTGTTTAAGGTTCCAGAATCCGTGCTCTCTTACATCTCTCCCTTATGAGTGGAGATGCCTTGGTCTTCTTTAATGCTACTTTCCAATAAGCTCTATTTTGTACCTTTGCATTCAGCTGAAAATTTTGAACTGAGTATTCAATGGAGTTCAAGTTCAAATTTATTGGTCTCATTACAAAATGTAGTGAGAAAGTTTGTTTTGCAAGCCATCCATTTTGACATTCGGCACAGAATTCCAGCCAGTAAAACACAGTACAGAAGTAGAGTTATAGGGGGAGTTCAGTTAGTACAGAGCGAAGGTCACTAGGGTGAGGTTCATTCACGAGTATGATAATGATGGGAAGGGCTCTATCTTTAAACCTGATGGTCTGCGACCTCACACTTGTGAATTTTCTGGGTCCTTGGTGTGAAAACCATGTGGAACGTACGGTCATGTATCTGGGTCCTTGGTGTGAAAGCCATGTGCAACTTATGGTCACGTATCTGGGTCCTTGGTGTGAAAACCATGTGGATCGTATGGTCACATATCTGGGCCCTTGTTGTGAAAACCATGTGGAACTAACAGTCACGTATCTGGGTCCTTGATATGAAAACCATGTGGAGCTTTGCAGTTTCTGCATTATCAACTTTCCTATTCACCTCAAGCCACCTTAATTTATGCCTTATGAGCGTTATATCTCCGCAACTTCACTGAACTTCAAACTGGAAAGAGCGAATATCCATGATTTTCTAATTAATTTGTGAACATTTATCAGTGTGTTTTGCTTAACAAACTTTAACTGTAGGTGCAAATTGTAAATCAACTTCAGATTTGAAGTGAAAATAAATAATGCAGTGCTGTTGTCTCCAGATTGTTGACACCCACATAAAGAGGTGGGTTCAACTGTTTGCACTGTTCCCAGTGGGATTCTAAACATTGATGCCTCAGGCACAAATTGTTATCTTCTCCACGTGCATAACAACATTTCTTGAGCTCACTGTCCTTATACAGTGTGAATAAACAGTCATCAATTGTAAAATTTTTAAATAAACCTGCATTGTGACAACATTGTAGCCTGGCACTTTGAAAGTGATTGGGTAATTCCACCATAAATCAAGCTTGTTGACCGTACTCTTGTAATTGAGTGAATTTAATTGAATTACTTGTAACTGTACTCTGCTTTTATTGGGAATAATCACTGCTGTTTCTTTTTCCAGTGCTCTTTAAATAATTCTGAATAGGTTAGTGCTCTTCGTTTTTTAAAAATTATTAATCTATTCAAGATATGGGCTTTACTGGCCAGGTCAGCATTTATTGCATGTCCCTTTACTTCCCTGAAAATGAGCTTCCTGTCAAGGGCATTTAAGAATTGGCTATACTGCTGCAGCTCTGGAGCCACACATGGGACAGACAAGGCAAGGATTTCCTCCCCTGGTGGCTTTTTGCAATTATCTGGTCTTTTGTGGTCAGGTTTACTGACAACTGGTTTTGATTTAATTCCAGATTATTAACTGAATTTATATTCCACAGCTGGAACAGTGGGATTTGAAATCAGATCTCTGCTGCAGGTTTAGTCTTTGAATACTTGCAACCACCAATGTATCTGTGGGCAATGTGTGATCAATAATATTTTGGAGATAAATCATATGGTGCCACTGCACTTCCAAAATGCTGGCTAATTCAGAACAAATGCTGCTCAAACAATAATGCAAGTTCTCCGCATCCCTGCTCTGTGCAGTTTTTCCCCTGAATCTTCAGCCATTTCAAATAATTAAAAATCTCAGAAAAGCAGCAGTTAATTGTGCTCATGGGTGGTAAATGACAGAAAAATGACTAGGTTATTAACTAGACATGTGTCACAAAAGTGCACAAACCTTAATAAGCCTTCATTTGGAATAAAACATGGAAGTTTGTAGACTCCGTGATTGAAATAAAAACACAATGCTGGAGAAACTCAGCAAGTTATGCTATGTACTTTATAAGCTTTCCCTTATCTCTCTCATCTGGGAACACCTCCACTTGTTATGAGCCCAGAGGACTTCAAACCCAGCAGCAATAGAAATTAAACAAGTCAACAGATACTTAAATGTTTTTAAATTTCTTTAAACATAAAAACAGGATCAAACTCTAACTTATTCCTTTTAACATAGTTTAACCAAACTTAACCCCCTTCTAATTCCGAGCGCATATGTATGTAATGTAGATATGTTCAGGAAAATTCTTTGTTTCACAGTCCAATCATTCACTTCTCCAAGTTCATCAGTATCAGGCAATTCTTATACTGTACACAGAATTTAACATTTATGATCCTTCACCAGGTTCTGGTGCTTAAAGTTAAATGGTTACCACTTAGGAAGGTTTCAGAGAGATATTTGTTGCTCGTTGGACACACACAAACTGATTTCCTCCAATCAATCACTTTAGTATGTTGCCAATAAAACTTGCCCCATCATGGGTTTTCCAAATGATAACCTCTACTTCCAAGTCACCACAGAGTTCCTCGTTTCCCTTATTTCAGGAGAAACACTCTAGCCAGTCATTTCCTCTTGTAAGGACCACAAGGGTTTTGAACATGCTGAACTCAGAACTAAGATACTTCTTCAAAATTATTTTCTTTTAGTTTAATGCTTTTAAGTATTTTAAGGATTTAAAAAAATGTAGCATTTTCTAATGTAATTATTTACATTACATTACATTAATTATTTGCAAAGTCTGCACTTTGACATCTGAAGTTTGATCACCAACTGGACTATACCATTGGATTCGGGGATGGCAAGAACCAGCAAAGTTAGCTCTTTATTCTAACTCTGGTAAGCACAGGTAAGTGAGTGTAAATTCTAGGTCAGGCATGGTCTAACCCAATGATTTTCAACCTTTATATTTCCACTCACATCATCTTTGGCTTGGCTTCGCGGACGAAGATTTATGGAGGGGTAAATGTCCATGTCAGCTGCAGGCTCGTTTGTGGCTGACAAGTCCGATGAGGGACAGGCAGACACGGTTGCAGCGGTTGCAGGGGAAAATTGGTTGGTTGGGGTTGGGTGTTGGGTTTTTCCTCCTTTGTCTTTTGTCAGTGAGGTGGGCTCTGCGGTCTTCTTCAAAGGAGGTTGCTTCCCGCCGAACTGTGAGGTGCCAAGATGCACGGTTTGAGGTGATATCAGCCCACTGGCGGTGGTCAATGTGGCAGGCACCAAGAGATTTCTTTAGGCAGTCTTTGTATCTCTTCTTTGGTGCACCTCTGTCACGGTGGCCAGTGGAGAGCTCGCCATATAACACGATCTTGGGAAGGCGATGGTCCTCCATTCTGGAGACGTGACCTACCCAGCGCAGTTGGATCTCCAGCAGCGTGGATTTGATGCTGTCGGCCTCTGCCATCTCGAGTACTTCGATGTTAGGGATGAAGGCGCTCCAATGAATGTTGAGGATGGAGCGGAGACAACGCTGGTGGAAGCGTTCTAGGAGCCCTAGGTGATGCCGGTAGAGGACCCATGATTCGGAGCCGAACAGGAGTGTGGGTATGACAACTGCTCTGTATACGCTAATCTTTGTGAGGTTTTTCAGTTGGTTGTTTTTCCAGACTCTTTTGTGTAGTCTTCCAAAGGCACTATTTGCCTTGGCGAGTCTGTTGTCTATCTCGTTGTTGATCCTTGCATCTGATGAAATGGTGCAGCCGCGATAGGTAAACTGGTTGACTGTTTTGACTTTTGTGTGCCTGATGGAGATGTGGGGGGGCTGGTAGTCATGGTGGGGAGCTGGCTGATGGAGGACCTCGGTTTTCTTCAGGCTGACTTCCAGGCCAAACATTTTGGCAGTTTCCGCAAAACAGGACGTCAAGCGCTGAAGAGCTGGCTCTGAATGGGCAACTCAAGCGGCATCGTCTGCAAAGAGTAGTTCACGGACAAGTTGCTTTTGTGTCTTACAGTGAGCTTGCAGGCGCCTCAGATTGAAGAGACTGCCATCCGTGTGGTACCGGATGTAAACAATGAGCTCTCTGAACCCTTCTCAATTAACAATGGCGTGAAGTAAGGCTTCGTCCACTCACATACCCTTTTACATATTCCCTATGCCATAGGTGTTCTGTGATTAGTAAAGGATGGCTGAAGGTGGGATGAGGGTGGGAAGAAAAAGTTTGAAAACCACCTTTGGCTTGTTATGTGCACCGTTTCATAACTCCACAGGAAATGGGCCAGTAACAATTTTTCTCAAGCAAAATATTTCAGTAATAATTGGGTCTAGAGCAGTGATTCTCAACCTACCCTTCCCACTCACATCCCACCTTAAACCATCCCTTACTAATCACAGAGCACCGATGGCACAGGGATTACGTAAAGTGGTACGTGAGTGGAAAAAGTTGAGAACCTCTGGTCTAACCTGCGAAGTGTTCAGTCCTCAGTCTGTGAGTAATGGGAATTTTTTTAAAAAACCTGATAGTGCTTTTAAAATTATCCTGAAGAGTGGGCATACATGTAGCTTGGCTTCCTCAAATTTCTATTTTAAAAAAGGAACAAATGTTAAAATATGCATAAAAAGAAAAGCTATTTTAAAATATCTCCCTGAATGTTTATAAACAGATACAATCAGTGGAAACTCACTGTGAGCTGATTCCTGAATATATTTGCAGCAGAAACCTTCTTTAATCAAAATCTCCTTGGAAAATGTATTCAAAATTGCTGAAACTCAATTTCCAACACTTTATCACTCAATGTATTAGTTGAAAATTCAAAAATGTTTTGCATTGGCTTGGCAAATTTTACTTACTTTGTATTGATCACCTAATATAAATTCTATTCTATTACATCTAACTTGGCCATATTTTCAATTTCAGAGGTAGGTCTCATTTCAGCTAACTGGTATTTCAATGATCTCAGTGATTTGCTGCTCCTTCCTCAAGGAAGATACAATTTCAAGTGATTGAAAGCCGCATTGGATCCGACAATGGATGACCCCAGAACAGGGTAATTCTTGTGAAAATGCTGCGGTGTGACCTTCTGCTCAGTAGAACGCTGCTCACATGTACTGGCCAGTGGGGTAAAAACTTCCACAGATTTTCGATTCACTGAACCTACACTGGGTTAACCCCTGCAAGTGCAACAGGTCTGTTCCAATCAACAGGAAAATGGTCCTGCTGAGGGTGTCACGGTTGGTGTAGCAGATAGTGCAACACTGTTAAAGTGCCAGCGATCAGGCCTCAGGTTCTAATCCCACGCTGTTTTGTAAGGAGTTGATATGTTCCTCCCTGTGTCTGCATGGGTTTTCACCAGGGGCTCCAGTTTTCTCCCACTGTTCAAAACATAGCAGGGATCGTAGGTTAATTGGTGACATGGGCCAAAATGGTCTGTATGTCTAAATTTAAAAAAAAAGACAAGCAAAGGGTTTTTTTTTTAATTGGCAGTAATTAAGTCAATTTGAACATATTACTTGTTGTAAGCATACATGTGCATCTTTACATTGTTACCAATTTTAAAAGTAATTTTAATTTCATTAATATGATTTTTTTTCCATTTTTGACAGGTCCTGAGTCTAAGTCAAAGACATTCACATGCATGCAATTTAAATGGAAGATTTGGCTAACAGTGAGATGGAGGCTAATTGTTGCCATCATCATTCTCGTCACTTGCCATCCAGATTCCTGGAAAACTAATCTGGATCTTGATGGACGAAACAACATGGTCTAAGATGCAAACAACCAAAGTCGGAGTAGATCTACCTTTTAACAAATTGCACAGACGTGTCAAACCATGAATCCTGCGCGGTGATGTGGTATGGTAGTTGCAAAGCATCAGACCAGAGGTCAATACTGAGGATAATCAAAATAGCCATTAAGATCACTGGGGTCTCTCTTTCCTCTATTGACCAGGACTGTTGCTCAAGGAATTATTGAGGATCCTTTCCATCCAGCACAGATCATCTTTGACCTACTACCCTCAAGGAGTTAGAGGAGCATCAAAATTAGGACTTCCATGCTGTCCCACAGGCTGTGAGATTGATGAACTGTATGTTATAACCAAGAAAATAATTTCATCATGAATCATTAAATATATATTAAGTATATTTATGCATCCATGTAACGATCAGGTGGTCTTTATTGTATGTGCACTGTAACTGGAGAAATTCTGTTTTGTCTTGTATATTAATCAACTTGAACTGGAGTCAGGAGTACATGGGACAGAAAGGACACGAAAGCATTGAAACTATGAATAAAACCAATACTTTTGACCAAAATCCTCAAATGTCAATCATCCTTTCGCATAGGTCATAACAATTTGACATTTGGCATTTGACATTTGACATTTGACATTTGGATTGCTACATATGAAGTTCTACAAATTGTCATTCAGTGGAATTGTACGTCTTCTTCCTAGTGAAGAGTCTGTTAGGTGTTGCGTTGCTAAATTACCTCTAGTTACTGCTATTAAGTCTGAATATTGCACCAGTTAACTAAGCAAACCAATAGGCTTCCTGTCAGGACCATCATGTCAAATGAAAGATTAATCTATTTAAACAAGTGCATTCCACAGTTGTAGTGAGCAAATGAGAAAAGTTCATGATGGGACAGTTAAACATCAATACAGAGATAAGAGAGAAAAATGAAAGGCTTCACCAATATCTCTGCTGATGTTTTTTTTTTAAATATTTTTTATTCATGGGCCTTTTTAAATTTTGAAGGCTGAATGTTTGGATTTGATATCTTAGATTAGTGATTTTCAAACTTTTTTCTTTCCACCCATATACCACTAAGTATCTCCTATGCCATCAGTGCTCTATTAGGAAGGGTTTGCTTAAGGTGGGATGTGGGTGGAAAGAAAAAGTGAAAACCACCTTTTTAATCATACCTCATTGACTCGTTATGTGCAGGGTTTCACAACTCCAAAGGAAATGGGCCAATGACAATTTTTCTCAAGCAAAATATTTCAGTTACAATTAGGTCTTGAGCAGTGATTCTCAAGCTTCCCTTCCCACCCACATCCCATCTTAAAGCAATCCCTTACTTATCACAGAGCACTGATGGCATAGGGATTACTTAAGGTGGGATGTGAGTGGAAAGAAAAAAAAGTTTGAAAACTAGAGTTTTAGAATCATTAAATATATATTAAGTATATAATATAAAGTATAGATGGTGAATACATTTTGCCTGGTGTTAAATAAGATTATTTAATGCCTGATTATTTGGTGCCTGCCACATTGACCACCGCCAGTGGGCTGATATCGCCTCAAACCGTGCATCTTGGCACCTCACAGTTTGGCGGGCAGCAACCTCCTTTGAAGAAGACCGCAGAGCCCACCTCACTGACAAAAGGCAAAGGAGGAAAAACCCAACACCCAACCCCAACCAACCAATTTTCCCCTGCAACCGCTGCAACCGTGTCTGCCTGTCCTTCATCGGACTTGTCAGCCACAAACGAGCCTGCAGCTGACGTGGACATTTACCCCCTCCATAAATCTTCGTCCGTGAAGCCAAGCCAAAGAAGAAATAAGATGCTTATTTGCAATAAGCTTGCTCTATGCTACTCGATTAGACAAGATGCACCTCAGTGTGTTGCCTTACAATGAGGATGTTTTAATACGAGAAGAACAAATCTCATCTTTACCGTGCAAGCACGGTATGAATGACAAATAAAGGTGACGACTAGACAAAAGGTTGAGGGATAGAAAGTATACACTTATCAGAAATTTACACCTTTGCATTCAAATATGTAGGATTACCAACAGGAAATTTGGGCATGTCACTTCTTGCCTTGTGATTTTTCTGACAAAAGCCCGATAAAATAGACCTTTGGTTACATCAAACACTGCTTTGGAATTTCTTTCAATTTTGCTTTCACTTTAGTCTAATCAGAAAATGCTATTTATGTTGCGTCAGGTCTCCCATCAAGGACAAGTATCCAGCCAATTTACAACTCCAAAAACTTCTTTCTACGACTCTTTCTCCACTGGTAGCCATGATTGAGATGCTTACCATCTGGTTCAGAGAATATACAATCATTGGATAGTTTTTATTCCAAATGAAGAATTTGATGAGCCCATCATTTTATGATTAGCTTGCCCTTGTCATCTTTTAGTGAACCAATCAGCTTTTAAATTGTCAGCTTACTGCAAAATAAAAAATTACATATTGATTTTCATTTCACATGATAGTACTCAGAACTTTTCTCTTTTCAGTCTCTTGTTCTTAATTTTCCATTTGCTTTCACTGGACTCTCCCTCAGGATTTTATAATTTGCCAACTGAGCTTATCTTTTAAACTGTTAATTTAACAAAAAGCCTACTTGGATTTTGATATTTAACCACATCTTTAAGTCCATGTGAAATAATTACCTTTGTGGCTACATTGTAGGTAATTGACAGTGGAGTCATTGATCAAAGGTCAAAAGATCTATTTATTGTCACGCAGCAATGCATTAAAAATTTATTGTACAAATGCTTCAACGTTTGCCTGCTATAAGCTGAAAATGAGTCGCTATGAGTATTGCTGGTGCCCCTAATGGTTGGAGAAAGAATTAAAAGAGAGACCCTTCGGAGTCACTCAATGTCCATGGATTCCTTCGAGTGCTCCGGCAGCCACACAGACTTCAGTTCAAACCATCGGCAACCTGAGCTCTGGATCCAATCCTGTGTTATGATCAGGAAGCCTTCAGCACCTGAAGGGGTCAGCACCTTACTGATTTCTCTGTAAGCATACGACAGCAAGCAACAAGGTTCATATATGGCGCTGACTGCAAGGAGTTGTGCCCTCTCCCTGTGATCTGCCTGGGTTTCTTCTGGGTTCTCCAGTTTCCTCCCACCCTCAGAAACATGTGGGGTTTGTAGGTTGTTTGGGTGGCACAGGCCCAGGGGCAGAAGGGTCTGTTACTGTGTGAATCTCGACAAGAAAAAAAATTCTCTGCGGTTCCCAGCTGGGCCTAAAGCACAAAAGTCTCTTTTGACTGCTGCAAGTGGATCAATCCCAATCCCATTCATTTGCATGGAGCTTTTCACCAATGCACAAAAGGCCTTTTGTTCCATCATGTCTGTGCCAGCTCAGTAAATGCATTACATCAGTCCAATTCTATCTTCCTTGTTTCCGAGTAACCTATTTTCTCTTACATTCCCATCAACTGTCCATGGTTATTTAGAAGTTACTTATAATGGCCAACAAACATACATTAATTTTAGTTTTAGAGATACAGCACAGCCACAGACTCTTCTGGCCCACGACCCCATGCTGCCCAAATACACTCATGTGACCAATCAATGCAGCAACCCCGGACATCTTTGGAATGTGGAAATAAACTGGAGCACTGGAGGAGACCCACACAGTACCAGGGAAAACATACAAAGACCTTACAGACAACACTGGATTCAACCCCAGCTTGTTGCCACTGTGGTAATGATGGACTAACTGCTACACTAACCAAGTCTTTGATTTGAGACAAGTAAACCATACAAAATAGAAGTCACAGGTAGAATGTGAACTCCAGGCAGACAGTTCCCAAAACCAGGATTGTCCCAAGTCTATTGCACTAATCACAGTTGTCAACCTCGAAAGGGGTTTGTTTCATTTTCACTATTTCATTAATTTTTCAATATTTTTTATTAATATTGAAATTTCACATCTAAAAATAGAGTACATACACATATATGTTAAAAGTCAAAAGAAACATTAAACTTAAATCATCTTATTTCATCCAAAATTCCCCACATTTTAATCCAACAGATAATATTGTATTGATATTTCATTATAAAAGGAAAATCTAAACCCATTACCAAGAAAGAAGCTGTTTGGGAAAAAAAAGGACAATTCTTATCAGAGAGATAAATTACCTCATTAGTCAACAGTTTTACCTTCATAACAAATCAAAGATTATAAAAGTAATTCAAAAAGGCTCCCCACAGTATATGAAAATTTACATTCAAATTGAAATTGAGCATCCAATCTTCTCCAAATTTAAACACGATGTCACGTTAACCACAAGTAGACAGGGTAACGCCCCTCCATCTGAGCAATATCGCCTGCCTAGCCACAGGGGAAAGTCATGTCACTCTCTTTAAAAACTTGTCTTATTGCTAAACATTTTCTGATATAGTCTATTGCTCATGATGTCAACTTGTTCAGTGTGTAAACAAACCCTTCATCCCAACTTGTCCATGCTGACCAGGTTACCCGAGTTCAGCTCATTCATCTGTGTTTGCCACATATCCCTCTCAATCCATTTTCTTTGGGGTGCACAGTAGGTGTAGCAGTTAGTGCTTACACCTTTACAGTGCCATCTATTGGACCAGGATTCGATCCCATGCTGTCTGTAAGGATTTTGTATGTTCTCCGTGTCTGCATGGGTTTATCCCCAGGGACTCCTGTTTCCTCCCACCATTCAAAACAAACTGGGGTTTGTAGGTTAATTGGGTTGAATTGGGCAGCAGAGACTCATGAGCTGAACTGGTCTGTTACTGTGCTGTATGTCTAAATTTTAAATTTCACCATTCTTATTCAAATATAACCGTATAATAATTACAGCATAGAAACAGGCCAGTTCGGCCCTTCTAGACCATACTGGACACTTTCTCCCACCTAGTCCCAATGACCCACAACTTCCGTACCTCTCTCGTCCATATACCTATCCAACTTTTCCTTAAAAAGCAAAATGGAGCCCATATCTACCACTTTGGCCAGAAGCTCATTCCACACTCCCTCCACCTTCTGAATGAAGAAATTCCCCTCATATTTCCCCCCAAACTTTTCCTCCTTCAATCTCAAACCATGTCCTCTTGTTTGAATCTCCCCATTTAATGTAAAAGCTGATCCACATTGACTGTCCCTCTCAATTTTAAATACCTCTATCAAATCTCACCTCAATATTCTACACTCCTGGGAATAAAGTCCTAGCCTGTTTAACCTTTCCCTGTAAATCAAACACTGAAACCCAGGCAACATTCTTGTAAATATTCTCTGAACTCTATCCATTTTGTTGATATCCTTCCTGTAACCAAAACTCCACACAATATTTCAAATTTGGCCTTACCAATGCCCTATACAACTTTATCATGACATCCCAACTCCTGTATTCAATACTCAGATTTATGAAGGCCAACATTTCAAAAGCTTTCTTTACCATTCTATCTACATGGGACTCCACTTATAGGGAATTGTATACCAGAATTCCTAAATCCCTTTGTTCTACTGCACTCCTCAATTGTATACCATTTAACATTTGATCTTTGTTGATTATTCCTACCAAAATATAGCACTGCACACTTATCAGTATTAAACTCCATCTGCCATCTTTCTGCCCACTCTTCTAAGCAGCCTATATGCCACTGTAAGCTTTGAAAAGCTTCCTTGGTGTCCACAACACCACCAATCTTAGTATCAGCTGCATACTTTCTAATCCAATTTACCACATTATTATCCAGATTATTAATATACATGTGTTACGGAGTCCAAAGGACCCCAAAAACCAGCAACAATAGATATGCACTACATAACGCAGGGTTACTTAAAGAAAAGTAGTTTTTAATTATAATTGAACAAGAAAACAGAATTAAACTTTAACTTATTATTTAATCTACTTACTTAACCTACCTAATTACAATCCCCCCCTCAAATACTAAGTGCAGGTGTGTGTAATGTATATTTAAGATGAGAAAAGTTCTTTGGATCTCACTGGTTGCAGGCAATTATTGTTCTGTTCACAGAAGTTAACATTAACAAAGTTCACCAGTCTTTGGTCCTTAACAGGCAAATGGTTACCACTCAAGAGGGTCCTTGCTGGTTTTCAGAGAGAGATTCCTTTTCCAGGACATCTGCATCTGATTCTTTCTCAACCAGTCTTGCTGATGAAACTTGCCCACTTCAGGGTTCTCCAGATGATCCTCTTTCTTTCAGGTCACCTTTCAGACCACTAGCCTTCTCCTTTGACCAGACAGCCTTCCAAAAGTTTTTGTCCTTTTGGAACTGATTTCTGCATCTCTCCTCTGTTTCACTCCCTCCCTCTCTAAGAGCAAAATTGTGCTGGTCTGCCTGCAAAGATCACATGCTCTCCCAGGCAAGCAGCTGAATGTTGCTACTTTGTTGCTCCTCTGCAAAAAAGCACTCTGCAAAAGTCCTACAAATATTCTATGTGCAACTTGCTCTAGCAATTCCTTCCAAACCACCTCTAAATCCTCTGTCACACATGAGAAACAACAATGGACCCAGTACCAATCCCTGAGGCACTCCACTAGTCACTGGCCTCCAATTTGACAAACTATTTTCCACCACAACTCTCTGGCATCTCCCATCTAACCATTGTTGAATCCATTCCACTACTTCAACATAAATACCTAATGCTTGAATTTTCCTAACTAACCTCTTATGTAGAACTTTGTCAAAGCCCTTACTAAAGTCCAAAAGGACAACATTTGCAGCCTTCATCAACCTTCTTCATAACCTCTGTAAAATTCTATAAGATTCATTAAACATGATCTACCACAAACAAAACCATGTTGACTACTCCCAATCAATCAATCCCTTGATATTCAAATAATTGTATATTCCATCCTTAAGAACACTCTCCATTAGTTTATCTACCACTGACATCAGACTCACAGGCCTATAATTACCTGGTTTCCTTTTAGACCCTTTCTTTAAAAACAGTGGAACAACATGAGCCCCCCTCCAATCCTCCGGCACCTCCCCTGTGGATAATGATATTTTAAATATTTCTGTCAGAACTCCTGCTATTTCTACACTAACCTCTCTCAAGGTCCTCGGGGAATATATTGTCAGGGCCCAGAGATTTATTCACCTTTATTCTCTTTAAAATAGCCAGTACTACCTCCTCATTAATCTGTATATTTTCAATGACATCACTACTAGTATTCCTTACTTCAACTGACTCAATATTCCTTTCCTTTGTGAATGCTGAAGAAAAATAATCATTTAAAATTTCCCCATCCCTTCTGACTCCTCACATAGCCACCCCTCTGATCCGCAAGGGGCCCAATTTTATCACTTACTCTACTTTTACTTTTAATGTACCTGTAGAAACCCTTCAGATTTATTTTTACCTTGCCCGCCAAAGTAGCCTCACATCTCCTTTTAGCCTTTCTAATTTTTTAAGATTCTTGGAACTATATTCCTTAAGCATCTCATTTATTCCCTGCTGTCTATATCTGTTGACCACATCCCTCTTAACCAACTTCCCAATATCCTTTGAAAACCAAGGCTCCCTATATCTTCTATTTCTGTCCATTAATCCTCACAGGGACAGACTGAGTCTGTACTCCCAACATTTCCTCTTTGAATATCCTCCCTTTATCTGTAACATCCTTCCCAGAAAATAAATTATCCTTCTAAATCCTTTTGCTTCTTCTCAACCATATGCCCAGCCCTATCCTTCTCCATTTTTAAGCTAAAACGAATAGTATTATGATCACTAGACCCAAAGTATTCCTCAGCACAAACCTCTGTTATCTGACCTATCTCATTCTCTAAAAGGAGATCCAACACTGTCCCCTCTCTAGTCGGTTCTTCTAGTATTGATTTAGAAAACTTTCCTGAACACATTTGATAAACTCCAACCCATCCAGCCCTTTTACAATATGGAGGTGCCAGTTAATTCGTGGAAAGTTAAAATCTAGAATCACCATCTTATATTGACTACATGTATATGCCATCTCCTTACAATTTGCTCCTTTAAGTCCATCTGTCCATTAGTGGGTCTATAATGAACCCACATTAGTGCTTTCATGCCTTTCCCATTGCTGACTTCCACCCAAGTAGACTCACTGGACAAGCACCCCAATCTATCCTGCCATAGCACCGCTGTAATGTTTTCTCTAACAAGCAATGTGACTTCTCCACCTTTTATCCCCCCTGTTCTATCACACCTAAAGCAACGGAATCCTGGAACTGCCAATCATGCCTCTCCTGCAACCAAGCTTCACGGATGGCTACAATATCGTGTGTCAATCCATGTTCCAAGTTCATCCACCTTACTTACAAGGCTCCTTGCATTGAAATATATACACGAGAGAATGTCTCCAGATACATGCCTTTGATTATCATTCAATTTTACCATCCACCCTTCCTTAACTTTAACAATCCCATTCCTCTCACTTCACATCTATTGTCCTTCTACTCTGATCTCCACACTCTCAACTACCAAACTAGTTTAAACCCTCCCCACCAGCTCTACCAAACCTGCCTGACAGGGTATTTGTCCCTCTCCAGTTCAGGTGCAGCCATCCTTTTTGTAGAGGTCGGACCTTTCTGAGAAGAGTTCCCAATGATCCAGAAATCTGAACCCCTGCCCCCAACACCAACTTTTTAGCCATGCATTCATCTGCCACAACTTCCTATTCCTACCCTCTCTAGCACATGCAGTCTTCTTCTTCATCTTCTTTGGCTTGGCTTCGCGAACGAAGATTTATGGAGGGGGTAAAAAGTCCACGTCAGCTGCAGGCTCGTTTGTGGCTGACAAGTCTGATGCGGGAAAGGCAGACACGGTTGCAGCGGCTGCAGGGGAAAGTTGGTTGGTTGGGCTTGGGTGTTGAATTTTTCCTCCTTTGCCTTTTGTCAGTGAGGTGGGCTCTGCGGTCTTCTTCAAAGGAGGTTGCTGCCCGCTGAACTGTGAGGCGCCAAGATGCACGGTTTGAGGTGATATCAGCCCACTGGCGGTGGTCAATGTGGCAGGCACCAAGAGATTTCTTTAGGCAGTCCTTGTACCTTTTCTTTGGTGCACCTCTGTCACGGTGGCCAGTGGAGAGCTCGCCATATAACACGATCTTGGGAAGGCGATGGTCCTCCATTCTGGAGACGTGACCCACCCAGCGCAGCTGGATCTTCAGCAGCGTGAACTCGATGCTGTTGACCTCTGCCATCTCGAGTACTTCGACGTTAGGGATGAAAGCGCTCCAATGAATGTTGAGGATGGAGCAGAGACAACGCTGGTGGAAGCGTTCTAGGAGCCATAGGTGATGCCGGTAGAGGACCCATGATTCGGAGCCGAACAGGAGTGTGGGTATGACAATGGCTCTGTATACGCTTATCTTTGTGAGGTTTTTCAGTTGGTTGTTTTTCCAGACTCTTTTGTGTAGTCTTCCAAAGGCGCTATTTGCCTTGGCGAGTCTGTTGTCTATCTCATTGTCGATCCTGGCATCTGATGAAATGGTGCAGCCGAGATAGGTAAACTGGTTGACCGTTTTGAGTTTTGTGTGCCCGATGGAGATGTGGGGGGGGCTGGTAGTCATGGTGGGGAGCTGGCTGATGGAGGACAACAGTTTTCTTCAGGCTGACTTCCAGGCCAAATATTTTGGCAGTTTCCGCAAAGCAGGACGTCAAGCGCTAAAGAGCTGGCTCTGAATGGGCAACTAAAGCAGCATCGTCTGCAAAGAGTAGTTCACGGACAAGTTTCTCTTGTGTCTTGGTGTGAGCTTGCAGGCGCCTCAGATTGAAGAGACTGCCATCCGTGCGGTACCGGATGTAAACAGCGTCTTCATTGTTGAGGTCTTTCGTGGCTTGGTTCAGCATCATGCTGAAGAAGATTGAAAAGAGGGTTGATGCGAGAACACAGCCTTTCTTCACTCCATTGTTAATGGAGAAGGGTTCAGAGAGTTCATTGCTGTATCTGACCCGACCTTGTTGGTTTTCGTGCAGTTGGATTATCATGTTGAGGAACTTTGGGGGGCATCCGATGCGCTCTAGTATTTGCCAAAGCCCTTTCCTGCTCACGGTGTCGAAGGCTTTGGTGAGGTCAACAAAGGTGATGTAGAGTCCTTTGTTTTGTTCTCTGCACTTTTCTTGGAGCTGTCTGAGGGCAAAGACCATGTCAGTAGTTCCTCTGTTTGCGCGAAAGCCGCACTGTGATTCTGGGAGAATATTCTCGGCGACACTAGGTATTATTCTATTTAGTAGAATCCTAGCGAAGATTTTGCCTGCAATGGAGAGCAGCGTGATTCCCCTATAGTTTGAGCAGTCTGATTTCTTGCCTTTGTTTTTGTACAGGGTGATGATGGTGGCATCACGAAGGTCCTGAGGCAGTTTTCCTTGGTCCCAACAAAGCTTGAAAAACTCATGCAGTTTGGCATGCAGAGTTTTGCCGCCAGCCTTCCAGACCTCTGGGGGGATTCCATCCAAACCTGCTGCTTTGCCACTTTTCAGTTGTTCGATTGCCTTATATGTCTCATCCTGGGTGAGGACCTCGTCCAGCTCTAGCCTTAGGGGCTGTTGAGGGAGCTGGAGCAGGGCGGAATCTTGGACTGAGCGGTTGGCACTGAAAAGAGATTGGAAGTGTTCTGACCATCGGTTGAGGATGGAGATCTTGTCGCTGAGGAAGACTTTGCCGTCTGAGCTGCGCAGCGGGCTTTGGACTTGGGGTGAGGGGCCGTACACAGCCTTTAGAGCCTCGTAGAAACCCCTGAAGTCGCCAATGTCCGCGCTGAGCTGGGTTCGTTTGGCGAGGCTAGTCCACCACTCATTTTGGATCTCCCGGAGTTTGCGCTGAAGATGGCTGCATGCGGTCTGCCCTCATTGCACATGAACTCCTCAGACTTGACATCGATATAGCCGCTCTCAGTGAAGTCCGCCTGGCAGATGTAGGCAGCCTCCAAGAACGCGGCGCGGGCTACATACTCTACTGGTCTGGCAAGCCTTCGGATGAACGACGCCTATCTGGTGTAGGCTTTATGGTCAAGAACTTCATTGCCTCCAAACTCGAAAACCTTCTGACAGGCCACTCGTACCGAATCATGTCAATGCGACTCCCCCTTCAAAACAAGCGTCGCATCACCTTCATCAGTGTCTATGCTCCAACCCTCCAGGCGGAACCAGGAGAAAAGGACAAGTTCTACTCTGACCTGTGCAACCTCATCCAACGCACCCCTACAGCCGACAAGGTTGTCATCCTTGGCGACTTCAACGCTCGCATCGGCAAAGACTCAGAAACCTGGCCAGGAATCCTGGGCAAGCATGGCGTCGGCAAGTGCAACGACAATGGGCGCCTCCTGTTGGAGCTCTGCGCAGAACAGCGGCTTGTCATTACAAACACCCTTTTTCATCAGAGGGACAGCCTTAAGACTACCTGGATGCATCCCCGATCCAAACACTGGCACCTCCTGGACTACATCCTGGTGCAAGAAAGTGACAAACGAGATGTGCTCCACACCAGGGTCATGCCCAGCGTGGAATGCCACACTGACCACCGGCTGGTTCGCTGCAAGCTCAACCTTCACTTCAAGCCAAAGCCCAGGAACAGTAAAGCCCCCAGAAAGAGGTTCAATGTTGGAAACCTGCAGTCAGACGAAGCGAGAGGAAACTTCCAGGCAAACCTCAAAGCAAAGCTCGACGATGCAACCCGCCTCACGGACCCGTCCCCTGAAACCCTCTGGGATCAGTTGAAGACTACCATACTTCAATCCACTGAAGAGGTACTGGGCTTCTCCTCCAGGAAAAACATGGACTGGTTCGACGAAAACAGCCAGGAAATCCAGGAGCTGCTGGCAAAGAAGCGAGCTGCCCACCAGGCTCACCTTACAAAGCCGTCCTGTCCAGAGAAGAAACAAGCACATGCAGTAATCCCGAGATAACCACCCTTGCAGCCCTGCTTTTTAGCTTTCCTAACACGCTTCTGCCTGATAACCCTCCGCCTCCAGAATGCTGTAAACTTGATCAGAGACATCCCTGGCAACTGGGAGGCAACAACCAGGAGCCTCAATCTCATCCAGCAAACCTCCTACCCACTCATCTAACCAACAAATCCCCAATCATTATCGCTCTCCTCTTCTTGCCCTCCCTTCTGAGCCAGGAGATCAGCCTCTGTACCAGAGATATTACCACCTTGACATGTCACTTGTAGGTCTCCACCAACAGTATCCAAAACAGTATACCTGTTGTTGATAGGGACAGCCGCAGGGGCTCTCTGCATCTTCCCCTTCCCTCACCTGACAGTCACCTGGCTACCTGCCTGAATAATAGGGGTGACCACCTCCCTGACACTCCTATCTGCCACTACCTCCCTCGGGATCTGGGAGTTCATCCTGCTCCCGTTCTCTAACACAGAAGTTGTAAAGAGCTGCAGCTGAATACACCTCCTGCAGGTCTAATCACCAGGGACATTAGCTGTCAGAACTCCCACTTTTCACAACTGGAGCAACCCACTGCCCTAGCTGACTCCATTATCTAACTGACTGCCAAATGGGGGTGAGATTGTCAGGTGTTTTCAAGAAGGATTCATAACACAGTATGTGGACCAGCCGACTATAGGAGAGGCCACACTAAAGGGTCTGGGCAATGAACCAGGTCATGTGGTGGACCTCTTGGTTGGGGAACATTTTGGTGAGAGTGACCACAACTCACTTAGCTTCAGCATAGCTATGGAAAAGGGTAAAAACAGACAAAATAGGAAATTGCTTAATTGGGGAAGGGCTAATTATGAAGGATGAGGCAAGATCTAGCGAGAGTGAGTTGGAAACATGTTCAAAGGTGAAAGCACAGAGGTAATGTGGAGTAAGTTTAGGGACCACTTGTGTAGGGTTCAGGATAGGTTTTTCCCATTGGGACAAGCAAAAGATGGTAAGAAAAAAGTTGATGAAACAGGTTAGGTAACTAGTCAAGAGGAAGAAGGAAGCATATATTAGTTATAGGAAGCAGGAAACAGGAAGGGCTCATGAGAAATATATGGTTGCCAGGAAAGATCTTCAGAAAGGAGAGCTCGAAGGGGGGCATGAGAATTTGGCATGCAGGATTCTTTGGCTTGGCTTCACAGACGAAGATTTATGGAGGGGTAATGTCCACGTCAGCTGCAGGCTCGTTTGTGGCTGACAAGTCCGATGCGGGACAGGCAGACACGGTTGCAGCGGTTGCAAGGGAAAATTTGTTGGTTGGGGTTGGGTGCTTGGTTTTTCCTCTTTTGTCTTTTGTTAGTGAGGTGGGCTCTGCGGTCTTCTTCAAAGGAGGTTGCTGCCCGCCGAACTGTGAGGCACCAAGATGCACGGTTTGAGGCAATATCAGCCCACTGGCGGTGGTCAATGTGGCAGGCTCCAAGAAATTTCTTTAGGCAGAGGTACAAGGACTGCATGCAGGATTAAGGAGAACTATAAGGCATCTATGCATACGTGAAGAACAGAAGGATAATGTAAATAGGGTGGGGACGCTAAAGGATAAAGGAGGTGAAATGTGCCTGGAGGTAGAGGGTATTTGGGAAGTCCTAATGAGTACTTAGCTTCAGTATTTACAAGAGAAAAGGACCTTGATCAGGGTGAGGTCAGTATAGAATAGCCCTGTGTGCTGGACACTGTGGAGATTAAGGAAAAGGAAGTGCTGATTTATGTCGGGATTATATGAGAAACACAATTAATGTAGGATACAGACTGGTGCAACATAATATTTTGCACCAGTTACATCTCACGCCACAAATAATAAATAAATTAAAATCAGATATTTAAGATCAATGTTTCAGATTTGGCAAGGAGACATCAACCTGGTTATGTCCCAAAGTGAAGCCCTTCTGGGTAGATCTAGGGAATTTCCCAGAGCAAATTATAAGAACTCAATTTTCACAGAACCCGGAACGTTTTTCACTGGGGAATATTGTGGGCGTAAGACCTAAAATGAGGCTGTCCAAAGAGCAAACAGAATTTGTCAGGATTGCATTGGCAGTGGCCAAGAAAATGTGTGGTGGTTACCTGGACATCTGATTCCCATTGTGGATGGCTTGTTGGAATGCATAGCTGTTTTCCCCTTGCGACCTAAAAAATAAGTATGGCATGTTTTTAAAAATATGGCAGCCGTATCTACAACATGTAGGTGCAAAACTTTAGTTGTGGCCCACCCCCTCAAAACCTGTGTCAATGTCCCCTCGAAATCGAGGGAAGTTATGGCAATTTGAAGCCTGTGGAGTAGCCGATGGATCCCAAAGAATTCTTTCTTTCTTTCTTCTTACTCATTATTTTCTTCTCACTTTCTTTTTCCTTGGGATTTCTTCTTTCTTTACGATTTCTGTTCCTCCTTTCTTTGAGGGGTTGGGTGTAGGTAGGATGAGGGATTATAGTCATCATGTGTCATGGATCACTAGCTTTGTTTTGTATTTAAATATTCTCTTGTTTCCTTTTTGATTGCTTGTTTGGATTTTTTTTAAAAAGTAAATAAAATATTCAAAAATAAAGTGTTGGATCTTCTTAGAAACATCAAGATTGATAAGTCCCCAGGACCGGAGGCGATATACCCCATGCTGCTGTGGGAAGTGAGAGAAGAGATGTCTGGAGCAGTAGCTATGATCTTTGAATCCTCTTTGGCCACAGGCGAGGACCCAGAGGATTGAAGAATGGCAAATGTAGTCCCCTTGTTTAACAAAAGGTAATATGGAGAATCCTGGGAATTATAGACTAGTGAGTCTTATGTCAGTGGTGTGCAAACTAATGAAGAGGATTCTTAAGGATAGATTTATGAGCATTTGGAGAAATACAGTCTACTCAAGGTCAGCATGGCTTTCTGAAGGGAAGGTCGTGTCTCACAAGCCTAATTCAGTTTATCGAGAAGGTAACAAAATAAATTGATGAGGGTAAGATGATAAATGTAGTCCACATGGATTTTAGCAAGGCATTTCACAAGGTCCCCCATGAGAAATGCATCCAGAAAGTCACAAGGCATGGGATCCATGGAATTTTGGCTGTGTGGATAAAAAATTGGCTTGCATGTAGAAAGCAGAGAGTAGTAGTGGAAAGAAAGTTTTCTGCTTGGAGGTCAATGACTAGTGGAATACCACATGATCTGTTCTGGGACCCCTGCTCTTTGTGATTTTTATAAGTGACCAAGAACCGAAGGATGGGTCAGTAAGTTTACAGATGATACAAAGGTTAGAGGAGTTTGTAGATGGTGTTGAAAGTTGTTGTAGATTACAAAAGGATGTAGACAGGATGCAGAGTTGGGCAGAAAAGTGGCAGATGGAGTTCAATCTGGATAAGTGTGAGGTGAGGCATTTTGGAAAGATAACCAGAAGGCTGAGTGCAGGGTTAATGGTCGGTTAATTAAGAGTGTGGATGAACAGTTGGAGCTTGGGGTTTAAATCCCTTAAGGTCACTGCACAGGTTGACAGGATAGTTAAGAAGGCCTATGGGATGCTGGGCTTCATTAATAGGGGAATTGATTTCAGGATAGAGAGGTCATGTTGGAACTCTGCAAATCTCTGGTGAGACCACACTTAGAAAATTGTGTTCATTTCTGGTCACCTCATTATAGAAAGGATGTGGAAGCTATGGAGAGGGTGCAGAGGAGATTAACCAGAATGTTGCCTGGATTAGAAAACAAGTCTTATGAGGCAAGATTAGTAGAGCTGGGACTTTTCTCTTTGGAGTGTTGAAGGATGAGGGGAGACTTGATAGAGGTCTACAAGATTATGAGAGGGTGGATAGCCAGTGGCCTGTTTCCCAGGGCAGGATCAGCAAACACCAGAGGGCACTTGTACAAAGTTAGGGGAGGTAAGTTTAGAGGAGACATCAGGGGTAAGGTTTTTTTTTACACAGAGTTGTGGGTTCCTGGAATGCCTTGACAAGGATGGTGATGGATGCTGAAACATTGGGGGCATTTAAGAGTCTCTTACAGAGTCACATGGATGAAGGAAAAACAGAGGGTTATGGGGTAGGGTGGGTAGGGTGGGTTTAATACTAGGGATATATGGGTCAGCGCAACATCGCCTCCACTGTGCGGTGGTGTTCTATGTTCTATATTCTAAACTCAGCAGGTTTTCTAAATCAATATATACTGTAGAAGTACCAATTAAAGAGAGTGCAATATTTAGGGAACAAGCCAGGAGAGGTGACAGAAGTAGGTGTAGGGGAACATATTGGGTCCAGTGGTGATTATGCCATTAGTTCAAGTTAATTATGGAGAAGGTAAGGTCTGGGCCTCGGGTTGAGATTCTAATTTGAAAAAAGGCCAAGTTTGAGAAAGGATCTAGAATGCATGGATTGGGAGAAATTGTTTTCAAGCAAGGATGTGTGATGACACTGCATGTATGCTCAGCCTGGCCCAGAGAAATGCCGTTTCGCCTGGTTGCATAAGTACAGTCAGATGATAATAAACATGAATGAACTTGATTGTGGGTCTCCAGGAGCCAGGGTCTCAAGATCTACCACTTCACATCCAGTTACGACTCGTTGGCTGGCCTGTTTTCAGCGAGGGCCATGGCTTTCAGGAGCTTCAGTTAAACCTGTCGAAGTGAACTGCAGCCTTGGGTATAACCCGGCCAGGGAATGCAATGTAATGCCTGGCCCATTCAGCTCTTATTTTGTTTTATGAAATATTTAAATCAAGCTTTCTGAACTTTTCATTTCTAAATCTGAACACTTTTGCTTTTCTCCGATTGTGATTCTAGCCTCATATTTAGCGTCACACTAATACCTCAACTTTCCGTACTCTCTCTATCTTTGATGAACAGGATCAGAAAAGCTTCAATTCATATCCATCAGAAAGCAGTTATTGATTAAATAAGTGTGTTATTTCCACACTTTAATCGCCTCTGCTCCTTGGGGTAACCCCTGAGCTTATGGCAAAGAATTTAAATTGACCATAATTTTTGCCCTTTTATTCTCCCCAGCTTCAGTGCCCTCTGCAACACTTGCCAGTTATTATTTACTTCCTTTAGCTCTCTGAGATACACTCAAATTGGATCTGCCAGTCTGTTGTTAATGATAGGTCAACTTGCTTGTTGAATGGTTTACCATTCTTTGATGGGGATGCCACACAGTTCTCACCCCTAGGTCTGTTCATGTGAGTTATTATATATCTTTTAGATTATATTTCCCAGTCATCCTCCAAGTTCAGGAATGCAAATGATAAGCTTGTCACCTCACTTTCCCTGACATTTTACAGAGTGCCCAAGAAATATCATCACTGACATGTATTTTCCTTTTCATTTTCCAATAATTTTTCTTGTGCGACCATATCTGTTGCTTTCCAACTCCTCATGCTCCCAGTGCTCTGCTCTCTTTAATTTCCTGCTCAATTGATTGCTTTCAATCTCCCAACCATTTCACATCTTTTAGGTTCTGCACCAATAACCTCATCCCAACTCCAGTGATAAAGAACCCACCTAATCCAAAGCAATTGCAGCTTCTCCAAAATCTTTACACATATATACACACACTCACAAGTATATATGTATATGCATACACACACAATTTCACACACACAAATACGCACACACTCACCCACACACACAACTATACACACAAACGCACACAAACACAAACACACACACATACACACATAAATATATAGAAACATAGAAACATAGAAGATAGGGTCATTCGACCCTTCGAGCCTGCTCCGCCATTCAACGACATCATGGCTGATCATAAAGTTCAGTACCCCATCCCCGCCTTCTTTCCATAACCTTTAATACCCTTATACTGAAGAAATATATCTAATTCCCTCTTAAATATATTTAATGAACCTGCCTCTACTGCCCTCTGTGGCAATGAATTCCACTGATTCACCACCCTCTGGGGAAAGAAATTCCTCCTCATCTCGGTCCTAAATGGTTTGCCTATTATCCTCAAACCACGGCCCTGGGTTCTGGATTTTCCCATCACTGGAAACATCCCATCTGCATCCATTCTGTCCATTCCTGCCAGAATTTTATATGTCTCTATGAGATCCCCTCTCAATCTTCTAAACTCCAGCGAGTACAATCCCAATTTGCGCAATCTTTCCTCATAAGTCATTCCTGCCATTCCAGGTATCAGCCTGGTGAATCGCCTCTGCACTCCCTCCATTGAAAGAACATCCTTCCTTAGATAAGGTGACCAAAACTGCACACAATACTCCAGGTGTGGTCTCACCAAGGCCCTGTACAGCTGCAGTAAGGTATCCTTGTTCCTATACTCAAACCCTCTTGATATGAAGGCCAACATACCATTTGCCTTTTTAACCGCCTGCTGTACCTGCATGCTCGCCTTCAGAGACTGGTGTACAAGTACCCCTAGGTCTCTCTGCACTTCTCCATCTCTTAATCTATTGCCATTCAAATAGTAATCTGCCCTCCGGTTTGTATTACCAAAGTGGATAACCTCACATTTATCCACATTGTACTGCATTTGCCATGTATCTGCCCAGTCCCTCAATTTATCCAAATCACACTGGAGCTTCCTGACCCCCTCTTCCGTGCACACAACCCCTCCTAGCTTAGTGTCATCTGCAAATTTGGAGATATTACATCTAATCCCCTCAACCAGATCATTAATGTAAATTGTGAATAGCTGGGGTCCCAGTACAGATCCCTGTGGCACCTCACTGGTCACCGCCTGCCACTCAGAAAATGAGCCATTTATCCCAACTCTCTGTCTTCTACCTGCCAGCCAGTTCTCAATCGATATCAATACTTTGCCCCCAATCCCATGAGCCTTGATTTTGGAAGCCAGTCATTTATGTAGGACCTTATCGAAGGCCTTTTGGAAGTCCAGGTACACCACATCCACTGGCTCCCCCCCATCTATTTTACCTGTCACCATCTCAAATAATTCCAATAGATTTGTCAAGCACGATTTACCTTTTGTAAATCCATGTTGACTCTGTCCGATCTCTTCTCTACTTGTCATATGCTCCGCTATTACATCCTCAATAATGGATTCCATCATTTTGCCCACTACTGATGTAAGGCTCACCGGCCTATAATTCCCCACTTTTTCTCTACCCCCCTTTTTAAATAGTGGGGTAACATTAGCTACCCTCCAATCCATGGGTACTGATCCTGAGTCTATCGAGTTCTGGAAAATAATTCTTAAAGCATCTGCTATCTGAATGGCCACTTCCTTAAGTACCCTAGGATGTAGATTATCAGGCCCCTGGGATTTATCTGCCTTCAATCCCATCAATTTCCCCAAGACCATGTCCTTAGAGATACTGATTTCTTTTAGTTCCTCCCTTGCATTAGTCTCTATGTTTCCCAACATCCTTGGGGAGGTTATTTGTATCCTCTCTTGTAAAAACAGAACTAAAGTAAGAATTTAATTGGTCTGCCATTTCCTTATTCCCCATTATATATTCCCCTGATTCCGACTGCAAAGGACCTACTCTGGATTTCATCAATCTTTTCCTCTTAATGTATTTATAAAAGCTTTTCCAGTTGGTTTTTATATTTGCCACAAGCTTACTTTCATAATTTATTTTTGCTCTCTTGATTAATCCCTTTGTCCTCCTTTGGTGCATCTCAGTTGTGGTACTTTTTTTGGCCAATTGATATGCTCTCTCTTTGGACCTAATGCTGTCTCTAATTTCCCTTGTTATCCACGGTTGAGTCACCTTTTTTGGTTTATTTTTATGTCAAACCGGTATAAACGATTTTTGCAATTTCTCCATTAGATCTGTGAATGCTTTCCATTGTCTATCCACAGACAACTCCCCCATAAACACCACCCAATCAATCCTACTCAACTCTCGTCTCATTCCATCATAATTCCTTTTATTTAAATTCAGGACCTTAGTCTCGGTTTTAATTTCATCACTCTCCATGTCGAGTGAGAATTCGATCATATTGAGATCGCTCCTACCCAAAGGGCCTTGTACAACAAGATTGTTGATTAGCCCCTTATCATTGCATAATACCCAATCTAAAATGGCCTGCTCCCGAGTTGGTTCCTCGACATATTGGTCTAGATAACCGTCCCGTAAACATTCAAGGAATTCCTCCTCCTCAATATTTTTACTAATTTGGCTAGTCCAATCTTTATGTAAATTAAAGTCTCCCATGATGACAGCTGTTCCCTTATTGCACGCTTTTCTAATTTCTCTTTTAATGCCTTCCCTCACCTCAACACTACTATTTGGAGGCCTATATACCACCCCCACTAACGTTTTCTCCCCCTTGCTCTTCCTCAGATATATCCATATAGATTCCGCATCTTACGAGTTGATATCCTTTCTGTCAATCGTGTCGGTCCCTTCTCTCACCATCAATACTACCCTACCCCCTTTCTTTCTTGCCGATCCCTCCTAAATATCGTATACCCCAGGATGTTAAGTTCCCAGGCTTGCCCACCTTGTAGCCATGTTTCTGTAATCCAAATCAAATCATATTTGCTTATCTCATTTTCCACAGCTAATTCATCTACCTTGTTCCGAATGCTTCTTGCATTAAGATATAAAGCCTTCAGATTTGTTTTTTTCACCCTCCTTGCTCTTTCTGATTTTTTACTTTCGCTGCCTAACCAAACTTTTCCTGTTTTATCTGTTCTGTCCTTTGCCCTATCATACAGGTTCCTACCCCCCTGCCAAATTAGTTTAAACTGCGCCCGGCGGCTGTGTGTGTGTGTGCCAATATATTGACCCCTTTTGGGTTTAGATGTAACCCATCCTTCTTGTAGAGGTCATGCCTTCCCCAAAAGAGATCCCAATGATCCAAGAAGCCAAAACCCTGTCAAAACACACACAAACCACACACACAAATACATACACACTCACACATACACATGAACACATACACACAAACACAAATACACACACACATAACTACACACAAAAAAACACACACACACAAATACATACACACCCACACATACACACGAACACACACACAAACACAAACACACAAACACAAAAACACACACACCAATACACACCCCCCATACATACACACGAACACATACACACACACACACACACACACACACACACACACACACACACACACACACACACACACAGAGCAAGAGACATAGGTTTGAAATGTGTGTATGTGTACATGTACATATACATATATTTATATATACACACATATAGTACATATACGTGTATTATATATGTTTCTTTGGCTTGGCTTCGTGGACGAAGATTTATGGAGGGGGTAAATGTCCACGTCAGCTGCAGGCGTGTTGGTGGCTGACAAGTCCGATGCGGGACAGGCATACACGGTTGCAGCGGTTGCAGGGGAAAATTGGTTGGTTGGTGTTGGGTGTTGGGTTTTTCCTCCTTTGCCTTTTGTCAGTGAGGTGGGCTCTGCGGTCTTTTTCAAAGGAGGATGCTGCCCGCCAAGATGCACGGTTTGAGGCGATATCAGCCCACTGGCGGTGATCAATGTGGCAGGCACCAAGAGATTTCTTTAGGCAGTCCTTGTACCTTTTCTTTGGTGCACCTCTGTCACAGTGGCCAGTGGAGAGCTCGCCATATAACAGGATCTTGGGAAGGCGATGGTCCTCCATTCTGGAGACGTGACCCACCCAGCGCAGCTGGATCTTCAGCAGCATGGACTCGATGCTGTCGACCTCTGCCATCTCGAGTACTTCGACATTAGGGATGAAAGCGCTCCAATGGATGTTGAGGCTGGAGCGGAGACAACGCTGGTGGAAGCGTTCTAGGAGCCGTAGGTGATGCCAGTAGAGGACCCATGATTCGGAGTCGAACAGGAGTGTGGGTATGACAACGGCTCTGTATACGTTTATCTTTGTGAGGTTTTTCAGTTGGTTGTTTTTCCAGACTCTTTTGTGTAGTCTTCCAAAGGCGCTATTTGCCTTGGTGAGTCTGTTGTCTATCTCGTTGTCGATCCTTGCATCTGATGAAATGGTGCAGCCGAGATAGGTAAACTGGTTGACCGTTTTGCGTTTTGTGTGCCCGATGGAGATGTGGGGGGGCTGGTAGTCATGGTGGGGAGCTGGCTGATGGAGGACCTCAGTTTTCTTCAGGCTGTATGTATGTATATATGTCTGTGTCTGTGGGCTCCTTTGGTTGTGGTTGAACATGAGTACCACGCCTCTGATAGTAGCTGGAGTGGCCTCTCAAGGGCGAAAGCCAGGGCAGAGTTGATGTTTATTGCCCATGCAGTAGGGTCCTCCTCTCCATGCTAATCACAGGTCCAAAGGAACAACGAAAATCCATACAGCTTTGTGCCAGCAGCATTGCAGGAGTTGCCATGCTAATGCTGGGTACAGCAGGCAGCCACCTTCAGGATACCGACTCCGGATTTTTCCTCGGGGTTTACTCCCAATACATCTCCCATGAGTGGGTATAGCCACAAGGCAGCAGAGTTTTGAAATTGGAGTTTTCCGGCTCCTGGATGAGTTACCATTCGTGGTTAACGATCCCCATTTGTCCAGAGCAACTGGTTTCAAGGCACCAGTGGCCCACCTTTTCCCCTTCTCTTGTCAGTTAGAACAGCTCCGCCGGGTATGAAAACTACGCCGCATGTGAAGACCAAGAGCTGTTTGAGTCATGAAGAACATTTGTGCAGCAGTGGGAGGTCGTCCCATCACCACCCTTTAGCTATGACAACCTTTAGAGCCTGTATACTGTGCCAGTATATAGAATAGATCTTCTTTATTGTTCCACTTGAAATCACTTTGAATCTCTTCCATGTAGCCTGATACTTCAAAGAAACCGTTTAGATTTTATTTGTGGAAAAAATCTGCCTTGGATTTGAGTGACCTTTCACCAATAATTTTCATAATCAAGTATTTGATCAGTGGTTCTCAATCTTTATCTTTCCACTCACATACCATGTTAAGTAATCCCTTCCTAATCACAGAGCACCTATGACATAAGATACCATCAGTGCTCTGTGTTCAGAAAGGGATTACTAAAGTGATATATGAGTGAAGGAAAAAAAGATTGAGAACCATTGATCTAATACTGTGTGTATTGTTAAGATACCAAACCTGTGTTTTTGTTTTCTCACAGTGCCTGATTTTCTTTCCTCACATCCCTGCTTCTGATTTTAAGGTAACAGAAGGTAAGGCAGGGGGCACACATTAATAACTTGATCAGAGTGACCATTCTGCCTTACAGAATGCTACATCCAGGATGAAAGTTGTCAAATTGGAGACAGACGGCACAGGATTTGAACCCCGGTCTCTATCGCTATGATTTTTATTTATTGAAGCACACAACCCTTTTTCTAGCAGTTTGCCTCACTGGAGAAGTCTTGTTTAAATGCCTGATGCTGTCATTATTTTCATTAGATGCCATATACTCAGAGCAGTTTTCTACCCAGACTGAAATTACATAGTTTAGAGCCCGACTATCTTGAAACTTGATGGGCAACAAGGGAATTAAAGAGAACCTTACAAAATCACAGCACCAGCGATCGAGACCGGGGTTCAAATCTCATGCTGTCTGTAAGGACATTCTTATCCAGTTTGGCAATCTTCACCCTGAATGTAGCATTCTGTAAGGCCAAAAACCTGGTGGGGCGGCAAGGGTGGGGGTGGGGTGGAGGGGGAGGTGGTAAACAAAAGATGTGTTATAAAAGTGCTTGATTTTTTATAATCTCCATCACAACTTTTCATTTTTAGGTCAACTATTTCAAATCATTTTTGAAATTCTGGATGCCCCTCATTTTAAGGCCCATGAAGAACTTATAAAATGGAGCTACCTTGTTGCACAGGATGGGGGGTCAAAGCAAGTTTGCATACGGTGAAATAATTGGATAATATTTTTATTTGGTGATGTAGGATGGGTGATAAATATCAGCATAGCTCCTTGGATCTTCAAAAGATTCTGAATCAGAATCAAAATGTATTGCCATGAACAAGCCACAAAGTCCATTGTTTTGCTGCAGCGTCACACTGCAAGCATTCATATCAACCACCTGACAAAAAAATAAATAGTGCACCAAAAGCAAAATGTAAGGTAGTGTGTTTGGTTTATTCAGGAATCTGATGGCAGCAGGGAAAAAAACGGTCCTGGTGCCACTGAGTTTCTCCAGCATGTTTGTGTATTATGTATAAAAATTTTGTGTGGGGTTTATGATATAAAATATTAATTTGCTGTCAGTATTTATTATGGTAAAGTAGATGTTAATAATGAGCAAGAACAAAAAGCTAACACGATGGAATAGGGAGTTAGGATTCTGTTTTATTGAAAATGCAGTTTGATGTGGCAGCACGGTTGGCGTAACGGTTAGTGCCATGCCTTTACAGTGCCAGCGATCTGAACCTGGGTTCAAATCTTGCGCTGATTGTAAGGAGTTTGGGTTGTATGTTCTCCCCATATCTGCATGGGTTTTACCCAGGGGCTTCAATTTCCTCCCACTGTTCAAAATGTACTGGGGGCTGTGATTAATGGGGTGCAAATTAGGCGGCAAATTAGGCCACAATGGCCTGTTACCGTGCTGTATGTCTAAATTTTAAATGTAAAATGTAATTTGATGTTCTCTGACTACCCATTGTTCCAATTACCTCACTTGGCTCTTCCAAAGCTTATTCCACCTCATTCTTCTTTTGGCCTGTGCTCTTTTCACATTGTTAATGCAACAATAGGGGAAGACAAATTTCACTCTTACTTTGCCATACATTCATCCTCAGCAGTTTAGGAAGTGAAAGCATGGCCTCGAAGATTTGATATTCAACTCAATTAGGGCATAGG